>NW_013546981.1:0-130224 GCF_000711695.1 Tilletiaria anomala UBC 951
GGTTGCGAAAATATCATCAATAATTCTCCAGAAGTAGCCGTGCAGGAGCATCCACCAGGCGAATCTGGCAAGGAGGAGGAATAGCGACCAGCAGACACCAAGGCAACAACTCTGGGCTGAGCTATCTGTACAAGAAGTTTGGGCGCATGACGAGAAAAAAGTTGCAGAGGACAAGCTCGTCAAGGCAGCCGAAAAGGTCTCGAGAGTGATCATAGTGATTCCATTCCAAGCCCCATGACGAAAGAAACCATACCTGCAATTCTGACCAAGGAACTCGAAACTGCTTTGGCATTGCAGTCGGTTGCCACGGTAAATGGTGCTGAAGCATTGCCGGGCGTAATCGATGATTCTCAGAAAGGGCCAAAAATAGGCTCAGGGTTGTCATGCCTGTATAATCAAATGCGGTCGACTCTTCGAAGGAAAAAGGCGCTGCTTCTGAAAGTGCCGAGCTGGGTGCAACCTAAGCGAGTGGTGCTACAGTGCTTAACGAATTGAAGGTCGAGCTAGAGCACCCAGCAGCTGCAGCACATCGCAAGATCGAAGACTGAAGTAGCAAGAAGCCGAGCACAAAGATGAAAGGAGCAGCATGATCACGAAATGGCAACAGAAACTGAGAAAGCCAAGGAGCAAAAGTAGCAGCTCAAAGATGCTCGAGAGATGGCCACAGCTGCCGCTATTTCTGCAGTTGTTTCATGGCATGTCAAAGGGGCGAACGAGATTGAAGCCGCCAACAAGGCTGCGGAAGAAGAGAAAACTAACGACATAGTCCTGGATAGTGCCACTCTGGCTGCTAGTGTCAAGACTTTGCACAAGGTCACCCAGAAGGTGAAGAAAGACTCAGAAAATTCGGCTGCTGGAGGAGGCAGTGGACAAGGGGCATGCCGCGAATGTGCCCGATGTGACTGCAAGCAATGTTAAGCTTGTTCTGGAGAAGGTTTAAGTACAGGAAGCTAAGAGCTTGAACCGGCCGTTTGCACCTTGGCGGAATTTGCCAACCATGTTCAGAAGGATGCACCAAAGATGGACATGGACATATAGGAGAAGGAGCGCGCAACTGGCACCCTGCATGTTGCAACATCCCAAGATCACGTACGACAAAAGGGTCGACAGAAACGCAAATATCGCCGACCCGTTTACCAAGCCGCTGCAAAGAAAGCAATTGGAAACGTATTGCGCGACACTTCGCGTGCTTGAATGTACGAGAGAAGCTCTATTGAAGGAATGGCTTACTAGAACCAAGCTAGGATGCTCTGACCTCTTGTTGTTCTTGACGCAGAAGCAGTGGCAGCGCAGGCGCCTGGGTCCAAGCCAACGGAGCGAACTGCAGCAAGTCATGGCGAAGCAGGTCGAGGCAGCACAGCCATAGAATACCATCGAACATCATGGGAAGGTTCGAGAGTATGAGCCAAGCTACAGCAGCCGCACGTGAAAAGTCAGCACCTTGTGGATAAGGACCCACACGCATAACACCCAGAGTTCGTTCAACGGAGAGAATATTAAAATGTCAGAGCATCCTATGTTAACCGTAATGAGCCTTCCCTTTCAATGCTACGATTGTCGCCGATGACATCAACCACAGCTTCAATCGGAAATTTTCCAAACCCTCGAAATCAATCTACGCATTCCCACCGATGTTCTTGCTGCATATTATGATGTAAAGGAGTCCCACGCAACGTGTGCACGAGACAATGAGTCATCTGCAACTTCATCACAATATATGACTACACAAGCAAGACAGCTGATAAGGTGAGTCTGCCCTCTGACTGGGTTTCTTGGACTTGCATCATTTCGAAGCAAAGCCATACTCATCTGCAGCCGGTGTCACCTGAGTGAATGGAGGAAGGACGACATGGTATGTCGAAATCATCCCCGGACTCGCATCCAGATACCAGCTCCCGCAGTGCACTCGCCGTGGCCGACGACGCCACTCGCAAGCATGTATGTCTCTGATTCGGAAGGTGGATGCAACGGATGTGCTGTTCGACCGTTTCCAATGCCTTGACTGCCAGAGGCAGCCAGCGAAGAAGTCGAGGACGGACGACAATGGAAAATTTGTCAATTACCGCATCGACCAGTCGTTGTCGCAGCGCGGCATCACCCGCCAGCACAGCGTAGCTAACAACTCAGCGCAGAACGGGATTGCTGAAAAGCGAATGCTCGTTCCAAGATCGTATAGGCGCGATGTTGGCAGATGCAGCAATGTCTATCAATTTCTGGCCAAAAGCCATGACAGCAGCAATAGTTTGCTTGCTTAGGTCGTCAAGCGGTGACGTAGTCAAGTAAACATGCACTCTCCGTTCCAAAATAATCGCTGTACTCTGCACGATTCGAGATTTGAGGTCGCTAAGCAACGACGAAGAGCGGGCGGATCCCTACGGACGCGTTGATGACGATGATATATCAGACCTTGAAACTCAGCATAAGTTTGAAATACAGGACTTCAGCGTATGACGATGAACGACGACCCTGATGTACAGTGAGTCAGGCTCTTGACTAAATTTTGGATGAAGCTCTACAAGCAGCTTATTTCGACCAAGAGACTGGCGCCATCATGCGCTGGCGCTCACCGCTGCAAAAATATCAGCGGTTGTGGGCTCAACTCTGGCGTCTGGCACGAAAGAGGCCGCTATTGATAGTGCTGGGCTCGTCACAGCTGGCGAAATGCTGGTTTAGATGCATCATTGAAGTACATGGGATTACTAGTGCATCAAGAGGGCTCTTCCACGGTGGCCTGTCCTGAACGCGGCGATTGAGACGTGGGCACAGCCGCCTGGCCCTGAGGCAGCACTGATCGATGCAAGGTTAAGTCAATGAAAACATTCTTGATGATGTGCGGAAAGGGTGCCCACCTAGGTTCGCATTGAAGCCTTGGGGGCCACCCTTCATGTGAGAGGGGACAGGATGTGCACTGCTGTTTGGTCGCTGCAGCGTGTTGCCGGGTCCTCCAGGGGGCAGGCCACCACCAACAACGAAGATGGGTGCAGGCCCAGACGCAGGGACATTGCTCAAATGTGGGCTGTAGCCGCCTGGTTCAAATTTGACGGTCAGCACTTGGCAGCATCCGGCGACGCGGAAGAAATCAGACACTCACCCGCTGGTCCGTGGGGTGGCATCGGAGGCGAAAAGGGGGTTGGGGCAAAGTACGGGGCCGCCATAGACATAGGGGGCATGCCATGTGCTGCAGGGAAGGGTTGCCCTGGGGCAGGGCCCTGCATGAACCTCAACTTAGTAAAAGAAGCTCGGCGTGGTTGCATGCTGTGCTTACCTGAGGGAAGCGGTAAGGAGCACCCATAGGCGGGTACGCAAATCCGTACGGAGCAGGGCCAGCACCACCTGCGCTGCTCATGATAAATGGTTGATTCTGCATTGGCCCTCCAGACGCTACCTGCGCTGACGCAGGTACTGGGGATTTCGCAGCGGGAACTTCCGCGGATGTGAGGGGAGGCGGTAAGAAAGCTGCTGGTGTGCTCGCAGCGGGGGCAAAGATCTGTCGGAACGGCCTGCCGCTGAATGGCCACAGTGGACCTGCAGAACAAATGCCGGACATGGCATGATGTAAGCAATCCTGTTGGTTTGAGGCAGGCGGTACGACTCGGATGGTACGCACCTATCATGGTCGGATCACTCTTCCGTGGCGTTCTCACCGGACTGAACTCGCTAAAAACGTTCACAGGGGCGCCTCCGACAGGACGTTTGGGCTCGCGCAAGCCAAAGAATGGATTGGAACCTCGAGCAAGAGTCTGTGGCTCCTCCAATGTCTGCAACAGGAAGAATCCATAAGCGCTCAGCCTGGACAAGCCGGCCGAATCGAGACTCACAGAAGGGCCCGACGATACCGTTGCGAGCTGCACGGGCGGTACGGTCTGTGCAGGCTGCGAAGGCCCCGGTTTAAAGACTGCCGCACTTGGGTTGAAGGGCTTGAAAGCAGACGCTTTCGCGCTCAGCCGAGGTGCATTGGACGAGCTGGCAGCGCTGGCGGCGGGTGCTTTTTCTCGTCCCTGGTCGGAAGCTGGTGGATTCTGCGTCGTGTCATTACTAGATGCGCTAGCTCTGCTTTTATCAGGATTGAATGGGGGGATCTTGGGGATCGTCATCTTAGCCAGCGACGATTTGGCTTCCTCCGGGGTCTTGAATGGAGATGCTTCGTCGATCTTTGGAAGCCTGCACGGGGCGCTTGCTTGACCGGAAGAAGGCGTAGATGACGACAGAGATCCTGTCGTGGAGTCATCGGCAGCCTGCTTGTGTGGGGCGATGCCAGGAATGTCAGCGGGCGCCGGCGACTTGAGCTTGAACGTCGAGCCCCAATTCTTCAATTCAGCAAGACGTTGGTCCTTTTCCTTCTTCGCTTGCTGATGCTGCAAAGCTGCTGCCCTTGACTGCTCCTTCTGCACAAATCTGTTAAACTCGTCATATACCATGGACTTGTCTTTCTTTGATACGGGTGCAGTAGCAGCTGCACCTCGGACAGCAGCACCATTTTCGCCCGAAGATCTGGCGATTGCAGCTTGGCTCACAGCGGCCAGATTCGTCCGGCCTGAAGCACCCTGAGAAGACAATCTCCGGGCGGGTGGCACGTATGCATTTGGGCTCCTTTGAACAGCACCGTATCTGATGCAGGCAGGAAATCGTCAGAATCTCAACAATCTTCTGCGCATGCTTTCTGACGCACTTGTCCTCCTCGTTAAGTCCAGAATCATCTTTCTGACCTCGCTCTTCGGCAAGATGAGCATCATTAGTGGCCGTCTGCAAATAGGAGCCCGTTAGCTCATCTGCGCTGTTATCGGGCCGCCGAAAGTTAAGACTCACGCTCATAATCTCCGCTGCTAATCTTGCTGCCTCCTTCTCCCGGACAGCGAAATCGACACCGCTCTTGTCCAGTTTCGTGGTGTACAACTCCTCGTTGTAATCCGTCTTGAGCCCGAATTTGGCTTCATTGGTGGCAAATTGATCCCATCTGCCGCCCGCCGCACTCAACCCCGCCCCTGGACCTAAGTCTGGCACGTTTCCGTCGTCTGACCACTTCTGCAACGACCTCCCAGCACCGCCATCAGCAATTCTGCTTGCAGAGATCTCGACGTCTGTCCGGAAATCTATGCAACCGAGCGCAGGATTAGCGTACGAGACCCCGATGCGACATCACAAGATACACACCTGATCGCGCTTGCCTGTCTTCACGCACACTTGGCCCGAACTTGACATCAGTAGCTTCCAGTTCTGACACATCTCTCCCGGGGATGAGCAAACTCTGTAAAGGGCCTTCCGGCTGTGCTGAATCTTTGAGTCTGTAAGCCTGGGACAGCAAAACCCCCAAGTCACCCGCGTCGGTCATCACGGCAGCAAGGATTCCGACATATTTGCAATCTGCTGTTTTCACGATGACTTGGCAGCCCTGAAAAGAATGTACAAGGCATTAGCACCACAGGTCTGACCTTGACAGTCAAAATAAGCCTCACAATCAAGGCGACGGTAAGCATGGCCATGCGGGTCCGCATCAATTCGTCAATCTGCGGATCGGCATATGATGTGGTAGAAGCAGGAGAGGAAGGAGGTCCAGTGCCGTTGACCACTGTGCTGCTCTGCTTCTTGGCAGGGAGGTTGTAACCCGACCCTGACGATGCAGCAATCTCCCTTGGCCCGCTCTGTCCACCACCTGCATGTTGGGCTGCGGGATCCCATCGAGCTTGTTGTTGAGCTGCAGTGTATGGCTTGCCGGTGCTACCGCCAGTCGGAGCAGCACCCAGACCATGAGATTGACCTCCGCCATAACTTTGCCTCTTTGGCGCTGGACCTGCACTCCTGCCGCGTCCGGCTGCGCTGGACGAGCTCATATTTCGCACAGGGAGGCTGTGCTCCGGGGACCGCTTTGGAGGATGTATCAGTTTCGTATGTGGCCCGATTGCCGTCAGAACATTACCGTCTTCCCGTGAGCTGATCCGTGGAACGCTCCTGGGCCGTAAAGCTCTGGTGTCTGCTTCCAATCATGCGCGTCACAACAGAAGATCGATCCGCCAGCGGCGAGAGCAGGCGTTTAGGAGATGCCAGCCTCGTCGCAGCTCACGAATGAGCCCTTAAGAGAATTTGTAGCAGCTCCTTAGGCGGCGTCCGAGCCCAAGTCCAGATCATAACCCTTATGAAATTGTATGATACTTGTTGGATTCGAATTGGATCTGGATCTGGATTTGTACAGTGTCCAGCGTCCCTTGTCAAGCGGGCACCAGCCTGCGACGGTGAAGTCGCTACGGCCAAGACGGCTGTCGCTCGCGGAAGGTGGAAACGGGCGGCAGGGGGCACGCGGTGATCCCTTTATCGAATCAAGAGGCACTGCACCTGCCTTCTTAGCATCTGGACTGAGGATGAGCAAGCCCACTTAACCAGCAGAGCACCATGTTGCTTTCTTCCAATCACATCCAGTCATCGAAGAATCAACTTCCACACCGCAGTAGTGACAGGTCCTTCGATCGAAGTCTCTACGTCTACCTTTCTCATTGCGACTTTTGATTCACAGCTGAATCCTGAATCGAGGAGCTGGACAGCATCAGGCAACAAGATGCGGGCTTCAATGATGCAAGTGGCCGCAGCCAAGTACATGGCATATATCCTCTTGCTAGCATTGTCGCCATTGCTGGCCGCAGCGCAATCCGATGACAGTGGGTCCTGCCCGAGGTAGCATCGCTAATGGCGGGACTGGTGCTAATCTCACATATATACTTCTTCCTTCGCTTTGCAGCGCCACAGCTGGGCATTACAACCTCATTCCCGGGGAACGAACTCTCGCTTGTCAAGAATGGACAGCTCAACCGAGTCGTCTTCTCCATCTCCAACCTGCCCTCAGCAGACCGTGTGTTGACTCTGGAAGGCATCACCGGTGCATTCTTGAATCAGAAGAAGCTTGATGGGCAAAGGGGAAGAGTGGTCCGTAACATGACCACCACAAAGCTCAAGAGCGTGCCTTTGCGCATGGTAGGCGGCAAGCCCGTGCAGGTGCCGTACGACTTCCACTCCGAGTTCAAACCACAAAATATGGATGTCGAGTTCCGCCTGCTTGTCGCTGACGGCGTGAGAGAAGGAGCTTAGGACATGGAGGCTAGTGCGTCTACTGACAAAAACAATGCTGACTTGGGTTTGGACAGCAAACGAGTAAGGCCCATAACCTGCTCGCGTACAAGGGCAGCGTGACTATCGTTGAACCTCCGAAAAGTTGGTTTGACATCCAATTGTGAGCCCCATGCGGTTACGCCGAATGCCCTTTGTCAAAATGCTTATTTTGAACCTGTCCTGATGTATCCCAGGCTTTCGCTGTACGCACTGTTGGCCGCTGGCATCGCCTTCTCCGGGTCGTTTGCTTATAAGTCATACCTTGGAGGCTCCAAGCGGAAAGGTGGAAGCACGCGCAAAGCTGTTGAGCCAGCGACAGCTGCAAGCGTGGCCGCTCAAAGTCCCGCGGCATCGTCTAAAACGGGGTACGAGGAGGATTGGATTGTGAGTCTGGCTTCAAGTCGTGACTTCGTATTTTGTTTGCTGAAGGTCGCAAACAAAAATTCACAGCCCGAGCAGCATCTCCGTACTCGCTCAAAAAAAGGCAAGGGAAAGTCGTAAGAAGACACTTTCTATAGGGAAAAATGAAATTTGAATGCCTGCAGTTGCTATTCCCCAGTGCAATCATCGTTGTAAGCATTCAACTACAGCGCTCTCTCCTTGCCATGGTGGTAACTGATCTCCCATCAGGGCGTGTGTGGGTGATTTTGTCATGATTTGTGCTACCCAATTCGGATCTGTGAGGGGAGACAAGTCGTTTGGTCTATACGGCGGCAGCTTCTGTTAAACCGATCGAAGAACATTGTCAGCTTCAAGCGGGGCACTTTCTGGAGACAAAAGCATCCACATACCGCTCTAAGAGCATCGTATGGCCACTGGACACCCTGAAGGTCGCGAATGATGCGGCATGAGTGGGCCGGATTCGGTGCGAATGCACCAGTAGAGAAGGGGACGAAGAGTCGGGTGTCAAAGATGCGGAATGCGACTTTGTCTACCCTGAGGAAGAAGCGCTGAAGAACCAAGAGACAGGACGGCATGACCCTCTATACGCAGATGCAGCGAGTGAGGTAACGTTGTTGGAATATTAATGAAGCTGAGCGCAATAGCAGACTGCCGAGTGACTTGCACTGCTGTTGGACTTACAACTTTGATCGACAATACGCTCGTACCATTGTCGCCCAACTCATCCTCGAACAGGACCATCTCATTGAAAAACAAGATGGGCTCGCTGCCCGCGCCAAGCCTCTCAACTGGAATCCGGTCTTGTGTTGGATGTGATGCTGGAACGAAATCCCCCTCGGCAGATTCGGACGATGGCATTCCTGAAGAGAGGGAGCCGGCCCATGTGCAGGAGTACGTCCAGTCGTACTTTCTGGAGTTAGAAGCAAGTGGCATGGTGCCTCCTTGAGACCTGACGAGGCGAACCCACATCAGCATCTCAGCCTTGTTTCCCAAGCCGCAGTCGCACTGACCGGTTTTTGCCCCACTCTTTCGCGTATGAGACTTTCAGGAGTGACGTTTCAAGCTCTGTAGAAGCCCCAGGATTGCGAAGTTTTCCTTTGCCTTTGTTTTTTGGATGGACACCGTTGATGCTACAGAGCGCATCAGTTGCATTCAAGGTGTAATAAGTGTCGGTTGGCTCATGATGCAGGGTGAGGGAGTTGTGTGGAAAGACCATCTCTGGCGGAGGTATACCGAGCAGGTCTGCCATTTCGTCCATCTCTTGCGCATTACCGATGGGCCCAATTACGGCTGTGACGGTCCACCCGGCGACGTGGATCGCTTTGTGTTCGATTTTGATTTGAGGCAGAACTTGGCCCGCTTGGGAGGTGGTCGCGGACGCTGGCGTTAAAGAAGCAGTGGGCTGCTCATGCTCGATGACCTTGTGGCCGACGCGGTAATCAACACCATTGACATTTTTGTCTTGCCATTGCCAACTTTCACTTTCAAAGTTGACACCGGCATCGACATTGGGGGCGGAGAGCCGAGAAGGGAATGACGCTTCATACGAAGAAGGCATGGTATTCTGCGCTCCGCGCCCATCCGTGAGTGTTGCTGTTGCTACTGCTCGATGCCTTCGAAACTCTAAATGTAAGCGCCGTGAAGGTTTCCACTCGCAGCGACCGTGAGTCAGGACACTGAACAAGTACAACCTTCTACATGCACTCTCACGAGCGACGCGCTGGCGATCGACGACAGACTAATTCACGAGTCACGACGGAACCAGATCCAGGTGTCAGATGTCAGCATGTCCGACACGTGTCGGCGCTCATCGATGAGCTTCCAGATGTTCAGTCGAAGCGGGCCAAATGATGAATGAAGACATGAAGCCGTGCGGTGACAATGAAGCGATGAGTTGGATAGTTTTGAGCGCGGCTCACGGGTCGCGGCAAGCAAAGCGAGAGTCCCGCTATGCCCAATGTTCATCTCTGCTGCTGTGCATGATTTTCGTACTGTAAGCTGTTGCATCGTACCTAGACAAGTGCTTCGAGCCCGTTCCGCTCCACTTATTTTCAAGGACGAAGCATCAATTTGGCACACCTTGCTTCACATCGCGTTTGTCATTGTCCATCCAATCTAATGCTCCCCATGTACATTCTGTCTATGATCTACATCATTTGCAAATGCGATTATGACCTCCTAGGGCCTGCTGTGTTTCTGGTGGCCACCATCACGACCTAACAAACGCGACCAACGCTTTATGTCAACCTGGCACTCGCAAGGAGACCAGATATCCCTACTTCCTGCCGTCGAAGGCGCGACAGCTGACAATTCTCTACATTTAAAGACTTGCAAATGATTCGCATTACTAAGTGCATGCACTATTTATTCAGTCAAGTCTTTAGTTCGCAGCAAGAATTTGAGCGTCATCTAATTCATGTTCCTCTGGCTTGAAGGAACACATGAGCTGACCCTTCTCGTCATCATATGTTTTCGTATAACACAAGTCCTCCATCATGGCCATGATGATCACCCATCAATCCCACGTATCAATTTATCAAGGACAACCATGTGCAAGTCTCAAAGCCCCGCTTGACAAAGCGATCAGTGGTACTTTCTCGCTTTGCGCGCATTGGTTTCCCCCATCCTGGCACTGTCTCCACCGTCTCCAACAACTTCTGAGGGAGAGAACCGTGCATTGGGCCAGAGTAGATAAACGTTTGGCTGACTAATCCTATCACCAAGAGTGACCAGTGAGTTCCTTCATTGGTGTTATGGGTATTAGCACACCTTCCGCGCCTGATGTGACGAATTGTTTCTAGCCCTGCAGCGAAACAAACGATATACTGCCCGAAAGCTTTCACGCCCAGCGTCACCTACACCATCACCTTTGAAGGCTTCGAGCCTGTGTCCAGTGCTTGGAGATATATTTCTCCAAAGATACTTCGTGAGAATCAGTATCAATCATATACGTTTCAAGCCTGTTCTGCAATTCGGCTGTTCCAGTCCGTTCCACGGTGCGTTATTATCATGAGTCGATCTGTCTCGATCCCCAGGAGTTTTGGTGTCAGTTGATCCATTGTGTCAGGCGTCGCTGAAGGACAGAAGATGAACGACGCACCAGGTTCGTGCGCCGATCATGGCTTATGATGTCGCCGGCCGACCGTCAGTCGTCACCAGCAGCGGTCGTCCAAGCGTTCAGCCGCAGCGGCAAGTGTACCGAACACAGATCGGGTTCAGCTTCCATCAATCAACATATTTGTTTGACATGTGCAGTCCATCTTGTGTATGCATAGAAATTTTCTTGCATCGCATAAAGAGTAGCTACACGCATCTCATCGCGTTCCCTCGATGAATCTATTCCCCAACGAATTCACTGCAGTCTGTCCAGAAAGTGACTCGCACTTGATCCCACTACTTCTGGCCCTCTGCTCTTTGGAGGTCGCGACCTGCCTGCCCCAAAGTGATCCACGGTGACAAACGTAGAGCAGCATGTATTACATGAATGCTCGTCCAGCCCTGTGTATCATGCTACGGCTCTTGCTCATTTTCCAACATAAGAAGCTGGCAACCAAAGAGCACCCGGAAAAGTGTATTTAATGAAGAGTTAGTAAGATTTGGTGCCTCGAATGATGGCCGGGATCGAGATGAAGATCCCAGGCGCCATCTTCACGGTGTACAATGTGGAAGAAACATGCTTATGTGCCGTACAATTGAACCTAGCGAGAATGGACGGCGGTGAAGAAGTGAAGCAATTTGTTCAAGGTCGATGCTTCGCACTTGGGAAAGTAGAGCGGAACGGGCTCGCAGCCCCTTGTCTGGGTACAAAGCAACAACTTTGGAACGAAAATCAACAACCATGTGCAAACATATATGCTGGAGACTTTGACTTGTTTGGAGAGATCAGAGAATTGTCAGAAATTGCGCATGGGCCACCCTGCAGCCTGCTACTCTTGCCATCGGTTCTTGTAGCATCCGCATGCTGTTACACGTGACTCGGCCCTCGTGTCGTGTCTCAGGGCTCGCGAATTGCTTCTAGATTTCTTCCTCCAGTCGGTTTTTAGGAGTCTACGTGACAAGATGCTACTAAAGAATGAAAAGTGAATATGGTATGTTAGACGTAACGTGTCAAGACTGCAAGAAAGAGTGGGAAGGAGAGACAAGTGAGAATGAGAGTGATCGGCTAGGCGTGACGCGGCGGAAACATGCATCGCTGGAGTCACGGAACGACACTCGGCATCCAGGCTGTTTCACGCGATATGAGCCGGGTGACCGAATGTAACGGTAACCGAGGGAGAAAGAGGATGGCTGGATGGCTGGCTCTATTTGGGGGATCATCCTGGTCCCCAGAGCGAGCAAGCGATCACAAGGGATCAAGGAGACCAGCTGTGAGGAAGAGAGAGCCTTGATCTCAATAATCGCTGCCATTCAGTCATCACAGTAGACAGTTAGACACCCGCCCCAGTCTCTCCTCCCTCTTGTTGCGTCTCCGCCGGCCGTCCCCGCATCACTCCTCTTGACTGTGGGCTGCGAACTCGTCTCTCTTTTCCATCCTCCATCAACATAAACGGTTCATCTTCTTTCCCTTTCCCCTCTACATACACCCGTCGCTCGTCGTTGATGCTATTCCCATTCTTAGCATTTCCTCTTTTGGTCATTCTTATAGTCGAGCCCGACTCTCTCACCCGTCAACAGCCAACAGACAAGTCCCACTTTCCCCACAATGGCTGCCTCGTCTAAACTTCTCAACGCCGCCGTTGGTGTCGCCGTTGCTGCCTACCTGGATGCAAAACATGGTATCGGCGCAGACCTTCACCTCGCTCGTGCCATTGGCACCGCTTCCATCAAGTGAGCGCACCCCTCCTCTCTCACATCTGACCTTGCTGGCTTTGCCCTATCTGACCCCACTGCCGACTCCAATAGGCACAAACTTCGCAGCCTCCGCAGTCGTCCCTCTCTTTGGCACTTCTTCCACGACACTGCGCAAAAGTATCCCAATGACATCTGCTACATTTACGCGGGAAAGTCGTGGTCCTGGAAAGATGTGGAGATTGGTACGTACCTCAACAAACTGTCTGCGCCGCCCTCCCCTCTTTCTTTTCTCCATCTCTTGTTTCCTCGTCCTCCTTCTTGTCTGGGCGTGGCGCATCTATCCAGCAATGATGAGAAACTTCTACAGCACCTCTGCAGTTTTAGCAGCCAGGTCAGCTAGCACAGGAACGCTGGATCCTACCAGCGTTCCGATGATTGCCCCTCCTACACTTGATCTGAGCCGCTCAAGTCTCTAACCAAGTGAGTGTCAAAGCTGACGCCCTTCTCCTTTGCCAAACAAACAGAATCGCGGAGGATTGCCAACTATCTCATCTCCCTCGACCTTCAATCAGGCGGTATGTATGCCCAACCGCCTCCCCACCCTAAAGCCTTATGGAAAGTTTTCTGACTCTTCGCCACGCCTGTGGCCATCAACATCCAGACCGCATCGCTATTTTCATGGGCAACAGCGCTAGCTTCGTGATCCTTTGGCTTGCCTGCCTTTCTGCCAACATTGTGCCGGCTTTCATCAACACTAGTCTCACTGGAAAGGGTCTTGAGCATTGCATCAATATATCGAAAGCCAAGGCGGTCATTTTTGAGCCGGAACTTGAGTCTGCCCTCGCAGAAGTGAAACACACTCTTGCTAGCAGCATTGCTCACTACGTTCGCTTCGACGATGGAGTCAGGTACCCCAGCGAAAAATCTGGCTCTCCTGCATCACGGATTGCGAACGCCCTCGATGTCAACTTCCAGATACTCAGCGGTCACAGTACTAAGGAAATTCCTGAGCAACGCCGCACCCCCGTCACCGAAGCTAGTCCCGCCGCTTTGATCTACACTTCAGGCACCACTGGACTTCCCAAGGCTGCGCTCTGTTCGCACGGGAGAATGGGAGTCGCAGTCGTCATGTGGCCATCTCTCAATGAATGGAAGCGCAGCGACCGTATCTACACCCCCATGCCGCTCTACCACAGCTCTGCCGCCTTCCTATGCGTGGCTGCCTCTTGGTACGGCAGTTCCACAGTCATCATCGGTCGGAAGTTTAGCGCTACTCGATTCTGGGACGAAGTGCGTGCAAACAATGCTACAGTTATACAATACATTGGCGAAATCTGCAGATATCTCCTTGCGGTACCGCCAAGGGCCGATGACAAGGACCACAACGTCAGGATGGCTTATGGCAACGGCATGCGGCCCGATGTATGGAACAGATTCAGGGACCGCTTCGGAGTTCCCATCATCTCAGAATTCTACGCCAGCAGCGAAGGCAATGGTGCATTGGTGAACTACAACTCCGGTCCTTTCGGTAGCGGAGGAGTCGGTCGGTTCGCAAAACTTGCCAGCAGAGCCGTCCCTGACTACAAGATCATTCGCGTGGACCCCATCTCGGAAGACATTTACCGTGACCCCAAGACCGGGCTGTGTGTGGAATGCGCTCCTGGCGAATCTGGCGAGTTCTGCGCTAGGATCGTCACTTCGAAACCGCACGCACAGTTCCAAGGCTATGCGGACAACGTGGCCGCAACCCAAAAGAAAATTGCCGTCGACGTTCTTCAGAAAGGCGATGCTTGGTTCAGGTCCGGAGATCTAATGAAGAAGGATGCCGACGGTTTCTTCTGGTTCGGCGATCGCATGGGTGACACTTTCAGATGGAGGTCAGAAAACGTCAGTACGGCGGAGGTCAGCGCTGCACTGGGAGAGATTCTCGAAGAAGCGAATGTCTACGGTGTGCTCGTCCCTTCGCACGACGGCAGGGCGGGCTGCGCTGCCATCCCCGTCAGCGCCACCAAGGCGATCGACTACAAGAAGTTGGCCTCCCACGCAAGGTCGCGCCTGCCAAAATACGCAGTACCGCTCTTTCTACGTGTCGTACCCGCCATAGAAGCCACAGGAACCGTCAAGCAGTTGAAGGGAAATCTGCGCAACGAAGGAATCGACCCTACCAAGGTCGGCACTGACCCGCTCTTCTGGCTGCCCCCCGGTTCAGATGCGTACAAGCCTTTTACCCACAAGGACTTCAAAGACCTCAAAGCTGGCCTCGTCAAGCTTTAGTTTTAGCTCTTCGCCTCCCGTAGATCGATCGCGACTTTTAGAACGACTTGCAGTGATGATGTGAAGGAATTGTAAACAGGCCTGAAAACGCTCCCACCTCACTAGCCCTCTGCTCACGACCATTGTACCTGTCCGGTCGTCTTGCCCGCATGCCTGCACTTGCAGTGAAGCCTTCAGCATCGATCCTTAGCGGTTCGCTGTCGAAGGCGGTCCCTAGTCCGGCGCCAACCCGCTGAAAGCTGCCTATCAGGACCCTGCGGATCCAGTGGCAGCCCTGAGAGGATGAATGCGGAGTAGGAGTCACCAGCCAAGCGTCATGACTCACATCGCCTCGATTCTCGCGCCGGGGAGTGCACTCTGAGACATGATCTAACCGCGTTCGGGATTTCCATCAGCGCGGGGCCAATTACGGAAAGGGTAAAGCTCTCATGATTGATGACATAATCTCAATTCTGCTTCTAAGTATACTCGCGAGTGGAATCCAAGCGTTCTCAATTTTACCCTACCTGTTTGAACTCGACCATATGTCATCCCATCGTCGCCTATGTTCGATCCTTTCGGACTTGTACAGAATCTGTACTTTCGATCGTCTCCTACCAAAATATTCTGGATTGTCCCGCACGCTGTCCATTGGCTCGCAATTTACAGCCAACATGGCGCCAACCCACTGTGTTTCAAGGTGCGCTTTTCGCCATGTGGCCCATTCTATATTAGCGTACGCCACACGCCTCATTTTGGTGCCATTCGATAGTGCGTCTCCTGCGCTTTCTGCGGATGTGTTTTCATAGCCTTTTCATCACGCTGTCGCTCCAAAGCTGCTCAAACCCTCGCCTTGCCTTTTTCTGACGTTCCACAACCTTCTCAGCTCTCCCACTCGCTGCTCGCTGCAGCCTCCGATGGCAGACACTCCGACGGCAGACACTCACTCCGAACACTCGAACGCCCATTGTTCGTGCCAAATTTACACCCGTTCATTCTGCCCATTTATTTGTTCATATTGACCCTGCCTTTGTCCGCCCTGCACTGCGCTCTTTGCCTTCAACTCATTTGCCGGGCTTTGGCAATGTGGCTGTTCCCTGATTTCGTTCACCCCACCACCCAACTGCGCACTGTTCCACTTCGCGGCTTCAAACAACTTATTCCCGATGTTGACTTTCTGGCTGAAGCCAACACGTTGATCAGTTTCCCTCCCTCCTCCACTTTGATTTGCTACTTTCTCTCAGAGTATCCATCCAGGACTTTACGAAGCTGACGTGCAGATATTGCCGTCCGGACCTTTTTGGTCGCTACCTGCGCCTATCAATCCCCTCCTCGGTGAGAGCTTCCCGAGGCAAGTCTTGCTCGGCCGGAGTGCAGAGGGTCAGCCAAAGGTCATGTACCACGGGTTGCGGAGGGCCAGCGGATGCGTTGCTGTCGCAGACGGCCGATGCTCAAAACATTCCGCAATGGCTTTTCCGGATTCCACCGAGGGACTTACGGCTTTGCACCGCGGTGCTTTAAATCCTTAAACTTGCATTTTTATATCTTTTGAAGATTCATCCCAACATTGAAGAAGTTCAACAAGCAAATCCTCAAAGATGTCGCTCGCTCAATACCCAACGCGGTGACGGGCCAGCAGCAAGAGCAGCATGAGGTACAATGGTGCTTGTATGCGCACACGATTTGTCCTGTTGATGCCGAGTCGGAGCTCTTCGCCTATGGAGGACGCGCACATTGGCCGTTCGTCCAGAATTGCCAAATGCACTCTTCAACATGAGAAGAAAAGCTTCCTTGCGCCAAACGAAGATACTTCACATGACAGCCAAACCCTTCTGCGATGCTGCATGCTTTCTCATCACACAATGTGACCATATGCGTTTCACCACAGCGCAATGTAACCGGCTTTTGCTGCTACGCATGGGTCCTATTGGTTTGCATGACGAATCAGAACAGTTGGACTATCGGCGACGCGGGAGCTGGCCTGTTTGGACGGTGATACGTCAGTGCAGGAAGACATGACATGGGCGTCTTTGCATCGCACGGTGGTGACATGCGCCGAATCACCGTCTTCACGGTCCAGACTTTCCATTGCAGCCGCTTTCACGGGGCATTGCATAGACTTATATTTGAGAGCCATTCGGCGTAACACCGTCCAAGGCCAATTCGAGCGTAGGGGCTATATTTCCGTCGGCGCTCAAAGCTACGCCTGGCAGAGGCAATGCTTGGAATATACCTCGGCAGCTAAGTAGGCTCAAGGGGGGCTTTTTGCTTTGCGGACCGTTTCAAGAGAGGCAGACATTCGTGCTCGCTGCTGGAGATGCCGCTGATGAGACATGGCACCTTGAGGATAAATCATTCGACTCACTCAACGGACGGAGGTACTTGAAAGAGCTTCGAAATGATCTGTGTGCTACGTTGATCGTGCAGTTAGGCTCGACAGCGAAGCCGTACGGCATCCCATCGTTCACCGTGGTGAAGCAGAGGCAGAAAGTGAGTCCGGATCGCAGTAGACGAGCGCACGCTGCAACGGAGACAACAATCGGAAGAACGTTGAAACGTATTATACTGGCATGCGTGCACGGGATAAACCTATGTATCGATCCAAAGGATCTGGCGTTTCTTCTTGCTTCATGCGCCATGCTTTCATCATTCATTGGCCACCTTTTCTATTATATATTTGTGATGCAGCCTGTTCAGTCGTCCGCCTTGCGTTCACTTCCTCCCGTGTTCCGAGCTTAAACCCGATGAAATCCATGCGACACTAACGCGGGCTGAACTCCCTTATATTCAACGCAAGGTTACGGGGTAGCTAGTTACCTGCCACTCTTGAGGTTATCCCAGGCAAATCGCGTTACACTGCTCCATGCGATTCTCGACACAATGACTTTATCGACGACAGCGAGGGGAACAGCATTCGAGCTAGCGACGCTGTCATGGCTGTCTCGGCAGTTATTCATGAATCTCGTCCGCTCCGGTGGCGCAGGCGACAAAGGTATTGATCTCAAAGGGTGGTGGAAGCTCCCTTCTCGCGAATCCTCATCGGCCCAAGCGGAGAATGTGCGAGTCTTGGTGCAATGCAAAGCGGAGGCCAAAAAGCTGGGCCCACGGACGTTGCGAGAGCTGGAAGGTAGCATGCACCGCAGCGCCCATGCTGCTCAAGCGAACCTTTCGAACATGATCGGCATCATCTCCTCCACGTCGACCTTCTCTCCAAAAAGCATTCAGGAAACGATGGCTTCGCCGCTGCCGCTTTTGTTGCTTCAGCTGGCGATGATACAGTGCCGGCAGGAGCCCGAAGATGCAATAGCTGAATGCCTCGCCCTCATACCGAACAGAGTGCTACAAACGAGGCTGGAAGGCATTCTAGATATTTCAACATCGTCATTGGTACCTACCGGCAAGCCTGTACGGGACGCAATCAGCAGACCACATCTTCGCTGGATTTCGCGACCCCCCACGGTCACTGCAATTGGGGTAGACTAGGTTCATTCCTAATGCTGGGTATGCAAGTTACAACTGTCGCGAAGGACTGAAGCCAACCAGACAAGTTTGAGGTGGATATTCCTCTCCTCCAGTCTGACTCATCCGAGGTCTCGTCTTCCTCGGCGGCGTGAGCGGCGGATACGACTGGTGCACCTGACACCCATCTTCAGCGTGTACAGTGCCTTCTGCGGTCCGCAAGCGCCTTCGGCGTGCGCGCACATCCACGTTCGCAAACGTATCAGGGTGTAGCACGCCCGCTCGAGACGCCTCTTGCCTATCCAAATACTCCCATTTGATCAGCTCAGAGGCTGTTGCAGGTCGGGCCGTAGTAGCCCCATTTGTGTTGGAACGTGGGCGGGACAAAGCAGGGCGTCCGAGATTTGAATTGGGAGCCACAGCAGCGCGGTGCTCAGCAAGACCGGCAGGCAGCGCAGGCAGCGCAGGCACAGCAGGCGCAGCTGCTGCTGCCGCTTGCTCAGCTTGTAGCTTTGCCGACTGACGAAGGGAGGCTTTACTGACCTTGGAGCGTGCCATTTTGAATGGGACCAGGCCACCAGGCGTCGTCGGTCGGGCGTCTGTCGGCTGCCGCTCGCGCCCTTCTGACGTGAGCAAGCTAGATTCATGCCGTGGACTGGATGGCCGGGATGCAGGCGCAGCGTGTGGTAAGTAGCTGTTCTGTAATGGCGTGTCCGAGCGTTGTGGAGATGACAAGGCTGAAACAGACTCGTCATGGATCGAACCTTGGCAGGACGGGATGGACACTGGTGTCGCCACAATCTGCGAGCCGATCTGTTTCTTTACCAACTTCAAGAGACGGGACTTGCGTGCTCTATCTGGATCAAGCAAAGTGGCCGAGCAGGCAAAGGACACTGGCTTGATGAGCTTTTGCAGCACGGAGGCAGCCAATGAAGAATGGTGTCAGAATTGATTGAACCGCAAATTGCAAAAGTCCTGCTCACTTTATATCGCGCGTCAGCATTGCTATTGCCATCCGAAAAGTCCTGTACTTCATAAAGGAAACGCCACGCAAGTCGTCCTTTCCGTTCGCTGCCCGAAGCCTCGTGAGCGCCACTATTGACGACAGTGAGCGCTGCCTGCCGTGTCAAGAGGTCTGCTCGATGGTCATCAGCAACAGACAGGTGTCGAAGAATGGGACAAGCAGATGTGCTTGATGCCAAAAAGGAGAGTTGTTTCGCGTCGACAGCAGGGGCAAAGTGCAGGATGCCGACTGCTTCCTCGCTGTCGTCTTTCGAGCTGCGAGACTTTGGTCTCCTGGGCGTAGGAGGTCGCGATGCGTCTTCGACAGGCGCAAGAGATTCGGACCGGCCAAAGGGATCGTACGACATGTACTGCATGGTGATGGTGCTGCAGCTGCCTCCCTCTTGTTCGATACGCAACTGCAATCCTTTACTCAGATACGCTGCCCAGCCGCCTTGGGATTTGGGCCGGAGCGCAGACCTAGGAGTTCGAGGTGTGCGGGGCTCTGCATAGCCCGACTCGGTGGAGAAGGATAACTGAGTGGGGGAAATTTGCGCAGCCATCATGCTGGCCCCATCGATCGTGTAGGTAGTGCCGGCATCAAGTGCGCTGTTTCTCCGTACATCGGTGAGGTCAACACTGCGCTGCTGCCCTGCAGACTTGACGTGTCCTGCGGGCGATGTGAAGAGCAGTCCAGTGGTGTGTGGTCGCTCGAGCGAGCCAAGCGTGCGCGATCTTGTCCGCACCATGGACATGAGCTTGTCATCAGACGGTGCATATGCTTTGGGCAAGCGTTCTCGGTCTTCCACGCGAGGAGTCGACAATCGAGGCGACTTTTGCGCTCTTGCCTCCGTCGTGCTGGGTCGAATTCGCGACTGGGACTTCGTGAGCGAAGAATTCCGCGTCCGTAGCGTCAAGGTTTGCACTCGCAAGTGATCAATGTCGGGGCCAATAGATGCGTTGCGCAGGTCGCAGTGCGATCGAAACGGCGGCAGAGAGGCGTATACCGGAACCTCTTTGCTATTCATAGTCGATGCGAGTGAGAGAGGCGCGCATGGATGCTCAGGAGTACGAATACCGATGCTGTCCGTGGCGTGTGATGACGACTCTGAGCTCTGGACGGAGTCGGCATACGGTACCCTAGCAGGGCTGTACTCATCGCTCGGCGTTCTGCTGGACGATTGTTCACGTACAGCAGGGTGCAAGCGCGGCCCTTCATAGCTGGTCATTGCATGCTGATGCGGACGTTCACAGGGAGGCTGACCCATGCAGTAGTTGGGATCGAAAAGGAGGTTGACGGGAGAGCGAGAATAAAGCGCCTCTGGCAGATCGGGGTGGGTCATCTCTTGCCGCTGCGAAGCCTCGACTTTGAGGTTCCTCTCAATAGCGCTCGAAAGGTCACCGCCTTGTGGACCGTTGAAATCTTCGACTGGAGACGTAATGCTGGTAGACGAGGTGGCTCGGTGTAAGCTCGTTGAGCTGGACGCCTGCAATTGCAGCGCCGGTGGCCTGCGCTTCTGTTTGAAGGGTGATGTCTTCGGAGGTGAGAGCTTTGAGAGCCAGGGCGGGCTATAATCAGAAGGGTCGGCATAATTTGTAACGAGTGGCGAACGAGGCAGCGGCGGCGTGGTGACTCTCTCGATGCTGCGTTCATCTTCCCCAAAGCGAGAGAATCCCGACAGATGCGCTTGAAGATCCATGGTCGAGTCTGAAGAAGAGGCAAAGCCGCTGTCGAGGAACAGAGGAACCTCTGCAGAGGACCACGTGGTCGTCACGCTATCAGCTCGCGAGACAGGGCGTGTAAAGCCATTCTCTATCGAATATGCGTGATGCTCCCTGCTTTCGAGAATGGATTGTTGTGGTTGGGTAGGCATGATGGTGGATTTGGGGACGCTTGTCCCTCTGTTTTAGATGGGAATATATGGCCGTATGGCTTGCTCTGAGTGTGCGTGAGTACTGTGCTGATCCATGCGTTGCGAATTTGGAGGTGACTATGCTCCGTGCTGGGGGTTGAATGTTTGCGAAGCCTGTGGCGTTCTGTATGCGTCAAGATCGGTGTCGAAGAGGTATGCTAGCAATATTCTCCAATGTGTGTTTTTCTGAGTGAGGTTCGATGGAGATGATGCGGATCTCTTTTGTACATTGAAGTAAGGTCAGAAGCGCATGTCGTAAAGGAAGATCGTACCAATGTCCACCGTAGAAGAACGTAGATGAGCGATGAGACCGTGTGAGCGTTGGAGCGAGGACAAAGGAACAACGAAAGATGGTCGGCCACTGATTTGGGTGCTTGGATAAGGACGCTTGTCCGAGTCGGCCGTGTACGGCGCACGCTCGGCCTGCTTTGCCGGAGGAAGCAAGCTCGTCGGTCGCCCGTAGAGAGCTTGACGCTCATAGGCAAGAAGTTGCGAGCTGTAACGGGTGGTTCGCCAAGTTTGGCCGTGTCCAATGTGCGGAGGGGAAGGGGCGTAGATGTGTTCACCTGATCATATGGGTCGAACTGACGAGCTCAACGCGGAAGGAGTGAGGTGCATGTGGCAGGTATGCCTACGCTGGCCGTGCCCCAGTATGTTCATTCATCAGACCAGCGGAGCGTCAGGCGTCAGATTCAGACACCCAACAAGTCATCCGCATCATCACTTGATTTGGACTCACGGTGATGACTGCTGTCCACTGCTGTCCACATGGATAAGCGGATGAGATGGAACCGTCAGCTCAAGCGCTTACGACACACGAGTACTTCGTCAGCGACATCGGGAAAGGGAGCATTCCCGGTTGGTTTACTGACGTCTAACTGGACTGAGGAGCATGCCTTGCCCAACTGACCAGTGCACAATGCGCGGGGCCTGCCGGACTAGTGTCAGATTTTCGACGCTGTTGGTAAATTGGACTTTGGACACTGGACAGTCTTCGAAAGGGCTATGTTTTGGAAGCACGGGTCGAAATCCACTTGGATCGGAGAGGATGCCTGCTAGAGCGCTTGGCCGCATCAAGGACGACGTGTCGAAGGTCAAGGAACGTGCTGTAGTCTAGCCTCAAGAACATGTATGTAGGCTAGAGTCTAGACTCTAGAATGCCCCTGTGAGATTGCATGTATGCCGTATGCGCGTTGGACCGAAGTGGCTACAAATTACATATGGTTAGTGGATGCGAGTGGGCTATGTAAAAGTAGTGGCTGAACGCCTCACGCCGATGCATCCAAAATACAAGATCCCAACTCCCGGATTCCAAAGCAAGGATTGACCTGACATAGTGGGTTTAATTGGATTGCGGTAGTCTGCACTATGTAGGTTACGTCCGATGCAATGCTCAGCGCCGAGCGCTGAATACATTTCTGAATCCTGATGAAGGAGACCATCCGGCCATCGCACCACCGGGCGCCGTCTGGCGTCCATGGATCACTGATCCACAAAAGTCATTCGTTTGTCGTTGCGTTGCATACGTCCAGACAACTCAACGAGACTCCAGCGCCAGTCTGGCTGCTGGCTTATATCAGCGGTGTTGATCCTACTTCCCTTCTTCCGATCCAGACTGTTTTTGAGGTCGAGACCTGCTCGCGCCAGCAGACGCCAGCCGCCAGGCAAAGCTTCGATGAAAGGGGGGCCTGGGGTGATTGGGCAAACGGGTTCATGCGTTCAAGCAAGATGGCTGCGGTGGTGCGAAGTGGAAGCAGCAACGTGGGGTCCACGTTTTACGTTTTGCTTGGGCTAATTGTTAAGAGTTTGGACGGGTTGGAGCGGGCTTCGTACTGCACACAATTGCCTATGCACTCCGATGCATTAGGGCTCGCAAGTCAACGCTTGTGATGCAAGGGGGTGGGCAGTGAAGTAGTAAAATCGAAAGGCGTATGCAGAGTGTTCTCACCGCTCAGCGCTACAGCAGCGCCTCCTAAATATTTCTTCGCGCGTACTCCTCCTGTGTTTGCCTTCTGCGGGCTGCCAGCTCGGGGCTTGCCCCCTCCCCCTTGTGTGTGGCATGTTGCAGTGGTGCCGCCCACCGTTGAATTCCGCTTGAGCGTCGCCTCGCCTCGCGTCTCCAGACTAACAAGTCTAGCCCCCCCCCACCAAGCCTTGACTCGCCGGTCGCCAGCTCCTCTCTTGCATTTGCACCGAATCTCTCCGCTCCAAAGAAAAGCTTCACCTATAATCGCAGAGTCAAGGGTGATTAGATAGTGATTACCTACGTACCCGTCTTCAGGAACAGCCTAGCCTGATTATGTAATTTCCTTGTGCTGGTCCCCTGTTGTCAGCGAGAGAAAATGAGTGAATAAAACGAGCAGCGGCACGACCTTTTTCGCCCGCAGTTCAACTCACGCATTAGCAGACGACCTCTGCTGCGCCAGCGGGCTCTGACCATTGGAGAGGTTGGACGCCTAACCCCGAATTGCCGCCTGCTCAACTACTCATCCTTTGCTGTTGGCACATATGTATGTATCAGCTCGAGCAAGCAGCGGAGCTATATATGCACCAAGCTACGTCTCGTCCCCGCCTCGTGGCTGTTCACAGGCAGTACCAATTGTAATTCATCATCCTGTGCTCCTTCCTTTATATTCAACATATCCTGTCTTGATTCCTTGATTACCATCATCATGACCCTCGACCAACCGGATACGGTGTTAGACCAAGCTCAAAAGGCCGCGGAGACGGCCGACGTGGCCGCTTACCTGGACGCCCGCCAGCACTTGATACACCGCGAACGATCCCTACGCCTAGATGCACCTAAACTCGCTTCTCTTTCTGCAGAGGAGGAGCTCGCTAATGAGATTTTGCTTAAATTGCGAACACAGCAGCTCAGATCTCTACCTCAAACCGAAGGAGATCTGGCATCCTCCGCTGCTTCGTCTGGATATACTACTTTCCGCGATGAGCCTTTCTACCGCTCCAAGTTGGCTGGCGCATTTGCCGATGGCCCCCTCCCTGACATCTTCAAGAAGGTTTGTACTCGGTATCTCATGCTATGTACACTCGTACGTGCAATGCAATAGTTGCTGACGCGGGCCGTCCTACCACACTGATGAGTGTAGATGCCCAAAGGTGCCAACTTGCATTGCCATCTAGACGGCTCTTGCGATGCCCGCTTTCTTCTCCATCTTGCAGCCACAACCAAAGACTTGTGCATCCAGTCTAATATCTCTATTATCTCTCAGCAAGATCTATTCAAGGCCACGATCAAGTTCCGAGTCTTCCCTGGTGCAGAAGAGCAATATGCCATTCAGCATCCGAAGCAGGGTGCAACGACACCGTCCATCTTCACATCAAGCTACAATCCTTTTGATTGGATCCCAGTCACTGTCGTGCGACATAGATTCCCTTTCCCGTATGCATATCTTGCAAAGCATGGCTTGGACCTCATGTCTCCTACGACGCCGTCGTCACCCCCTCTTGCATTCGATTCCTGGCTGCACACGTGAGTCTTCTCCCCGCCTTGAGACAACTTCAAGGGCGCTTCTAAGTTATGGTCTATAACTTCGCATCCCCATTGAATGAACAGCTTGATCACCATGACACCACACGCAGGCGGGCCTGAACGGCGCACGAGCTCGGCAGCTTGGGGTCACTTCCTTACTACATTCGGCGTAATAGAAGGAATCATAGGATACGAGCCGAACTTCAAAGTTTTCTGCAAAGAGATCATGCTACAAATGGCAAGAGACGGTGTTCGCTACTTTGAAGCAAGGGTCAACTTTTTGACAGAGGTATGTCTCCGTAACCAACCTGCCTTTTCTTTCTGACCGAGACATTGCGGGCATAACACTCGCAGTTCATGGTGCGCTGGAATGGGGAACTTACCCTTGGGCATCTGGACTGGTGCCGAATTTTTCTCGAAGTACGTCCCTTCAATCGACGTCCTTCTCCCGCTTTGCCGAGTCCTCGCGAGAGCTGATTTCCACAACGGTTTTGGACAGGCCCAAGCAGAAGCAAAAGAGCAGCTCGCGCAAGAAGGCTTCGCCTTTGATGGCGCCCGGGTCATCTACTCCACTGTGCGCGTAATCAATAATGAACAACTCAGAGCTAGCATGCTGGACTGGTGAGAAATGGGTCGCGCGTGTATGGCGTACTTGCTTCTGATCCACGCCATAACACTGAATGCATTCAGCATCTCACTCAAAACGAAGTACCCAGACCTTATCGTAGGCTTCGATCTTGTAGGACACGAAGACCCTGGTATCCCAGCCAAAGCCTATTTGCCCGTGCTTCTCTGGTTCCGGCAGCACACGCTTGCGCTGGGACTCGACATCCCATTCATCCTGCACGGCGGGGAGACGCTCGGTGATGGTGAAGCTGCAGATGAAAATGTACGTCCGCTCTGGCCAGTGGACTGGGGGACATTGCTTCCGCGCACGATTGGCACCTTCAACCCTGGCTCACCCACGCCTTCTTTGCGCCAGCTATATGATGTATTGCTCCTCGGATCCAAGCGCATCGGCCACGGCTATTCTCTCTACAAGCATCCTATCCTGATGGACTTGTGCAAGAAGCGGGTGCGTGTTCAAGTGCATGTGCCGTGAGATCACGAAATGCTGACATTGTGGTTCTTTCCTAAACCAGAATGTTCTAATCGAATGCTGGTGAGTCATCATACGATGCATCCCGTTCATTTGCAACTTTGATTTCAGTTCACCAAACAATTACTCACCGCATGGAACGCATTTTTGGGTACAGCCCGATCTCAAATGAAGTCCTCGGTTATACAGCAAGCATCTCAGGCGTAAGTATCGACTCGCCCTATGCTGAGAGCTCGCGACCATTCAAGCGAAAATTCAGCTAATGCTTTGGAACGTATAGCACCCACTCCCTGCATTGCTTGCAAATGGAGTGCCGGTCGCGATATGCAACGACGACTGTTCCATGTTTGGCAATGTTGGATTGACCCCTGATTTATTTACGGTGAGTGCAACATCGAGCGGGCTGCCTCATGGAGCCAGCGTTTGATGCGAGTGCCTGAACTACCCCTCACAGGTATTTATGGGTATAGAATCGTTGTGCTTGAGCTCGCTCAACGTCCTCACGCGCAAATCGATCGAGCATTCTCAGATGCCGGAAGCGCAGAAGAAGACGTCGCTGCTTGATTTTGATGCGCAGTGGGCCGAGTTTATCACATGGATCATAACACACTATCGGTAATGCACACATGCAAGAGGGCAAGTTGTATCACATTCAAGAAACCGAAATGCATGTTGCTAGATTATTCGTACATTCGTATTTGGGTGAAGTCGTATTGAGTGTCCATATCTGGTCTCCTCTAAGTTCATTGCGGCATCTGTGAGTTGCGATTGCGTCCAATGGGGCTCTGGGCGGCCTGGCTTGACATGCGCCGTGCTCCGCGCTGCACAGGGCGCATACCCTCTGCCGTCGCCACTGGGCCGTCGTCGACCAAACTGAATCCTCGATTGGGCGCCGTTGGTGGGGGCATCTCGCGGGGTCGCGCACCAGCACCAGCAGCTTTTGCCGGTGGCGCAGCCCACTGGGGGTTGTGCTCCTCCTCAGGTTCGGCAGAGAAACCCTGTGCATATGACCCCTCCTGCAGACCTGGGTACGCTTGCCCGCTGGACACAAGGCCATGTCGGACCTCTGCGGCCAGTGGCTGGAAGGCGGGATACTGTCGCTCGAGCTCCGGGGAGCTGGCGCCCGAGCCCATCATCGGGCGTTTCTCCTCGTCGCCAGCATATTCTACTGAAAGCGGATAGCTCTCGTGTACACTGTGGCTACTCTGCGTATGAGAGACGCTAGATGTCGCAGGTGATAAGTCGCGATTTTTTGCGACAGCGATGGAACCAGCGGCAGCGGGTGCAGCTGATGTGCGTTTGTTGGTCGCGTCAGGCGCAAGAGGCGCTGGTAGCTCGAGCAGCGGCACATTGTCCAGGCGTGCTCTCGCAAACTTGGTGGGATCGGTAGGATCAGGTGCATGAGTGTTAGCGCTGTGGAGCAAGCCGGTTGTTGGACGTGTGAAGATGCTGTCTTGCTGCGACGGGTTGGAGTTGAACGTGTCTGATGAGATCATACTGTAACGTGTGCTGCCGGCTCGATCAGGGGAACCGGAGCGTTGCACAATATCATACGTCGAGTCGCGGGAGTGAGTGCCTGACTTGAGTCTTCTTTCACGCTCGAACTCTGCCCATCTCTTCATGACAATGTTGGAAGGGTCGAATTTGCCCTCAGCATCACCGTGATCACCCTTGACTTCGCCTTGCACCATACGCGTAGCTCCCCAAGAGAAATCATCCATATGCCAGAAGGCGCTGCAGAAACAAGTGAAATCGGTCAGCACTGCTCTGCGACAATCAGCGGGCGTAGTGCACTCACTATGTCGGCAGCACAAAGTTCCAAACAGGCAAAGAAAGCAGGTAGACCAACATCCAGCCGACGTATGCGAGCTTGCGCGAAGTGACCACGATCAGGACACCCGGAAGACCAAGAATAACTGCTAGGAGGACGAGCGGAATGACAGGTATCGGGCCATAGGAAGGATCAATGGCGTTGCGAATCGCGATACCGGCGACATAGAATGTGAATGCAATGGCTGCCGGTAACACTAGCGTGCCAGCCAGTTCCATGGCAATAACGAATCTGTTTCGTCATTGGATGCGCATTGTTAGCTGATTGCACATTGCTAGCGAAAAAAGTTCTTTCTCTCGTTGGACTCACCGCATGCTGAAGCAGAAGACACCGCACAGCTCATTGACCATAACCAGCTCGGCAAGGTTGTGCACGGTCGAGTTGATCCATCTGCGTCGCTGCGAAAGCAACACGCGGAAGGTATCCGGGACGATGGTTTTGCATACGGCTTGCGGGACGAACATCATCTTCCGCTTGGGGAACGTCTTGAGCATGAGTGTGGTCAGGTACCGATCTTCTCCCAGAAGCAAGAGATTCTTCTTGTGCAGCGTATCCACCACATTTTCCGAATAGTGTTCCACAATGTCTGGGTTGGCCAGGATAGGCACCCAGTAGCCATTCGGGCCTTTAGGCGCCTTGATACGGTACGCACTGAAACATCCGGGAAGACAGGTGACACCGCCAAAGCAGGCCTCGAAGGCCTTGGTCGAGTGATGCGAAATGTAGTACTCGAATACTGGAGGAAGCGCGTTTTAGTGGGGTGCGTCAGCGATCGTCTCACTCGCTCGCCTACCCGTCAAACCCACGATCATCACTCACCTTGAATCATCGTGACCCACGTCTCGGTCTTGTTCGCGATCTTTGTCTCGCCGCAGAGGCCCATGATCTCCGTATCCTCGACCATGCAAGCGACCATGCGACTAAGACTGTCCGGGAACACTTTGGTGTCCGCGTCGACCATCAGCACAATCTCGTAGTTGTCCGGGCTGACGCCTGTGACGCGCCAGAGCGAATTAAAGAACATGTACTCGAAGGCGGTCATGCGCTCGTCGAACATGACTTTCTGCATGAAGGCCATCAGCATGACCTGACTGTCGCGCTTGCCGCGGTTGCCAGGCTTAGCCGAGTCGGCTTCGAGTGGCGTGCCGCATTTGGCGACGAGGACCATGGGAACGCGCTGCTGCTTGCTGCGCTCGACCGTCCCGTCGTCGTAGTCGTAGAAGCCGGCGTAGATCTTGGCCATGTTGTGACGCTTGTGACCATCGGCGATGGCAACGTACGAGTGACCCTCGACGTCTTCGGCGGGCTGGACAAGATCCTTCATCATTGACAGACAGATGTCGGGCGTGCTGATGTCCGACCCGCTGCCCTTGACGATACCGTCGGCAATGACGAGCAAGACCTTGTGGCTGTTCGGGTAGTCTGTCGTGGCGAGCGAGTCGAGGGTAGTCCGGAGACCTTCGAAAGATTCAGAGTATGCAGTGACCAGGCAGATGGACTGCGCCAGCGGGAAGCCGAACGGCTGGTAGTCGGATGCAGGCTGAGGAACAACGTTGTTCAACGGGAACGGACAAACGCTGAGGCCGTTCTGCGAATCCGATACGGACGAACGCCGCGAGCCGGCGTACCACTCCTTGTTGTTCGCTGCACCCGTGAGTGATGCTGTGCTACGCGCGCCATGCAGCGAAGGGGAGCCAGGCGGCGAGTCGCGTGGGGAGCTAAAGCCGAGTCGGGACACACGTGTAGCGGGGCTGCGGTTGCCGCCTCCCTTCTCCGACGCTGATGAGCCACTGGCGCCGGCGGCGCCACGGCTGGGCGAACTGTTCTTGGCCGGGTTGCTCATAAGCGGGTTGACCGTGCTGAAGCGGCTGGTGGACGGGAGGAAGGCGCGCGACTTGCGCGCATTGGGACGGTAGCCGGCCGGCGCAGGGCGGTAGATGTCGTTGGACCACTGTTCGATCTCTGCGGCGCGCTTCATGCGCTGCTCGTAGGTCTGGCTCTTGCCGTACGTGCCGAGGCGCCAGGAGAGGAACCAGCCAAAGATGACCGCCATGAGGAACTTGATGGCAACGACGCCGATGATGAAGACGAGCGAGATGTACAGCTCGACCTCGCTGGCTACGCAGCCGATCGACTCGGAGTCGACAAAGCCGACCTGGACAATCTGCTTGAGGCATTGCAGCACGCTGTCCTGCTTCGAGCGCATGACCGATGCCGTGACATCGCGCCCGGCCCACGTCTCGTTCCTCTTTTTGACCTGGTCGAAGAGGGCCGGGTAGTTGACATTGGCCGTATCGATCAACTGCAGCCTGTCAAAGTCGAGCACAGCACCCTTCCATACGACTAAGTTCCTCGCGGTGTTGGTGATGTTATCCCAAGTAAAGTAGACCTGACCCTGCTGCGCCCACCCGGCGCCGCTCTGCTTGCCCATGAAATCGGTGCGCACGCTGCTCGAGTGGCACATTTCGGTGGGGGTATTGCCCTTGTAAAAGGTGGTTGAGCTGTTACCGTTGATGATGTAGCAAGGGAAGTAGTTGGCCGGACCGCCGGCTGCGCTCTTCGCCGCAGTGGAGCCAGCCTTGAGGGTGATGACTTTGCTGCAAGCGCCGTCGACGCGCTGGAAGAGCAGACTGGCGTCTCGGCCACCAGTGAGCCACGGTTCCGAGTAGGCGATGGCAGTATGGTTCGCGGGACCGCTGGCGTTGAAAATACCGGTTTGTGGATGGTAGAACCTGTTGAAGTCGTAGTCATAGCCGTAGAGGGTGGTCGAGCCCAGGTCGATATCACCAGCGACGTAGCGGTTGGGTGGCTTGGGGCAGACAGTCTGCGTGAAGCCAAAGGTGAGGAAACCGACGGCCCCCATGCTGAGGGCGATGATACCGATGAGGCCCAACTTTTCTCGCCATGCGCGCTGCTGCTCCGGCGTGCGAATCCCAAAGCACTTGAGAAACGGAGACGGACAGCAGATGGTCAGGATATAGCAGTAGATCATCCAGGGGCCTACGGGACCAGGTGCGATGCTGGATTGCTTGTAGTCGCCCAGATCTCGGGGGACTTCGCGCTTATCGCCCTGGCTCTTGGAGCGGCGGAGGGAGACGCCGCGTTTGAGCACATTGATCGCGCTCTCCACTTGGTCCTCATCCCTGCCCAAGATGGACTTGCCCCTTCGGAGGCCGCCGCCAGCCCCAGGCGGCGGAGCTCGCCCAAGACCTCCCGGAGGCACGTTGGGATGCAGCACGCCGAGGCCGCCAGGGTTGTTCGCGGGAAGCATCCCGAGCCCGCTCAGGCCGCCTCCTGGGCCGACCATGCTGTCGATCCCAGCACCTCCAGGCATGGCGCCGTGCTGCGGCAGGTGCCCCGTCGTGGACGGCATGTATCCCACCCTGCTCGGCTGCCCGGTGCCAGCCTGCTCCATCTGTGCTGCATGGTTACGATAGTACCATTGGCGATGATTTGGATCCATGCGCTCGCGATCCGGTCGGACGAGCGACTTCTTCCTCCGAAAGTTGGGGTTCGGGTTGGCGGCTGAGAAGCCGCTTTCAGGGTCATACTGCTGGGAGAGAACGGGTAGGTTGTCTTCGAGCATGGCCCCTGTGGCGCTCGGCTTGTGATCGTACTTGGCCTGGGCGGACAAGGGAGGCGCGTGGGATGGAGGGGGAAAGGGCCCATTTCCAGGTGGCGGCTGCTGCTGATGCATTGGAGGTCGAGTTGGTTCTTGGAACGAGATGGTCTGCTGGAAAGAAGGCGGCCGCTGTGGCGGGGGCGGTGATCCATGCTGCAAGGAATAGTGGTGGCTTGAAGAAGGAGCGTAGTGGAAAAAGCTGCCGCCCATGTAGTCGGGAGCTCCTGAAGAGGAAGGGGGAGGTGGGGGATGAGACATGGTATGCTGGACTCGCATGGGAGGCGAAAATGTACCGGCCGAGCTAGGGTGTCCGCTGGAGCTGACGCTTGTTTGACGAAGACCGACAGATGAGGGTGGATGCGATGCGGTGCTATGATAGGGCTGTTCGTACTGCTGAGAGGATCGAGGATCCCTAGGCCCAGCCCCGGCGCCGGAGCGAGGGGATGGTGGGAAGCTCATCGCCTCTGTCTCGCAAGGGCGATGACGATGACGATGACGATGACGATGACGATGACAAAGCCTTGTGTTTGCCTGCTTTGGCAACGAGGTGCCCTGACTCGCTCCCTGCTCGAGTTTGAACCGCGACGGAACGGGCTCCGTGCTCGAGAAGCGGCTGACGAGAGCGTCTTCAAGCGTCGCAACCCCTCGTTCAGACTTGATAAGTTGGCTAATAGGAAAGACGACAGGTGCGGGGATGGATGCGAAGCTGATGCTGGTGCTGATGCAGACTGACTGACTGTCTGCGCTGCCTGCTCTCCAGGAATAAATTGATGACAGGGATTCGGAGGTAGAAGAGATGCGCGCTGGGCGACACCTGCCGTGAATGAAGGAAAGCGAGATGGTGCATTCGACTGACTATAAGCAAGCGTCAAGGATGACATCGACAAACGAGAGCCGAGAGTCGCACACACTTGGTGGCTGGAGGGGAGTTTTTAGAGAGTGCTTCAGTGCCAAAGCAAGCAGGCAATCAGAAAGGGGAACCCCCCCTGAGAGAAACAGCCTATGTCAACCCTCTCCCACCAGCCGAGCGAGCGTGAGACAGACATGGTACAGTCAACGTGTGAGTTTCATCCGCGGGGATACAATGCGATGCTACGCCAATTCGCCTGCTGAGTGAGAGAGACATGTGACTGGCGCCGTGCTGGCAAACCCCTGACAAGGCGAGCTTGCAAGAACCCTATTCTGATCAAATGGGTTCGCGCGCGCATCTGCATTCTCTGCGCTTCCAATCACCAAGGTAATTGATGGTTGTGGGTCTGCGTACCGTGAATTTTTATAGGTATTCGAGATCAAGCAGCGAAGCTCACAGTGCACTCTGCACTGCACTCAACTCATTGCGATCAATGGCAGTGGTGCACAAACACTGCTTCGTCTCTCTCCACTCTCTTGCCCATGATAGATGAACAGATGGGCATACTTGATTCTCCGCTAGCGAAGCCGTCTGCGTGAAGACAGTGGTAGGCTGTGTTGAAGCACTGCAGTGCAGGACAGTCAGCCAACTTCGGCGCCGTCTATCATCTTGTCAGACGTTCATGGCAGCCCGTGTTTGTGTATCATACCCCTCGTTCTTGAAAGCAGACCTTGGTGGAAGGCTGACGACGGCCAGCATGCAAAGCGCCCGCAGCTGCAGCAGTGGTGCACGCCTTCGAAGAGTAAGCAACGATACATCTTGCCTCATCGAGCTGCCTTACTGCTCATCGACGTTCGATCAGGATTCCGATCGCTATTATTCGATTGCTCGTGTCGTTAAGTCCTGCTGCAGACTGTACTCGCACCCCCAGACACTGTGGCTCACACCGTGTCGCCCCCACATCGTTCTTCGTTGCATGCCCGCATACATGTACGCCGTCCTGTGCGCGCTGCCTTCTACCTCGACAATTGGTATATCAGTAGTTGTTAGACATCGCTCAAATTGCCTTTGCAGCATCCTGAGACATACAGGTCCTCGCACCAGGCTTGAGTATTGGTAGGACCGTGTCAGACATTGACGAGCTGCACGAGGTGGAAGGCCAGCTTCGTCACGCGATGCCGGAGGAGTTCCCATCTTCACCGCGTAGAAGGCCTCGCACATGGTAAAGAAAAGCCTTTCGCGGGCCGTGCGGGCCGCAGATACGAGTCGCAGGAAGGAACCCCACTTCTTCACAAGCTGCCGACATATAACGGACTTCTCACGATCTCGTCTCCCGGGGTCGCTCGTGACGCCATACGATTGTGGTTCGCTGACCTGCCCGAGTTCAGCGTTATGCATTCTGGATTGCTAAGCGACATCAAGATCATACACCTTCTCACACGCGAGTCAGCCCTCGTCAATGAACCGGCTTGACCCGAGCTTCAAGGGTGCTATCGCGTTTGTCGGGCGCTCCGAGGGTGATGCAGCAGACGATGACGACGCACTATTCAACCCTGCCGCAGAGAATCAGATGAGGAGCGATTGCGACGTCCTGCTCTATTCTCCACATGGCCTTGCTGCGTCCTCGGCGCCAGACTGGGTCTCGAGCGCTCGGTGATGGACGCTGCATAGACCGGCAATTGATGCCGTACTACTTCGACGGCCCCATCGCGCTCGGCTTCGCACAGAATGGCCTGCCACAGTGAAGCACAGCGTCTTTCTACCCGCAGACGTACCTCACAACGAGCACAAGCAAGCGCGCAGCCTCGTCAGCTGACTAGGCTGTACGATTACCCGCTCGAGACGGCTGAGGCGCTGTTGCACACACAGTGGGCGCAGGAGGACGAGAGAGAGGCGCAAGCTACACATGCGTAATATATAGGGCGAACTACTCGGCAGACCGAGCTGAAAGTGGACGTTGTCGGGGAGGTCTGTTAGCTCGAATCCGAGCAAACAGGCTCTGCATCATCATGCAATTATGTATCCATAGTATCTCATCTCACCATTTACCCGCGCCTAACAGTGCGTGGCGCGACATGCCGTTGCGTGTATGCAAAACAACGCGACTGAACACGGGTTTGCCGTTGCTCGTCAAATGTCGATCAAAAGGACAAGGCAACGGGGCTAAGGAGAGCAGGTAAATTGAAATGAATAAAGGAGGGGAGTACGGAATTGGTGAGAGCTGCTCCCGCCGTTCTCAGACTGTTTTTGGACATTTTTTGCAGATAGAAAAAAAAACTGAACGAAAAGCGCACTCGATGAGCGGCGAGGCGTCAGTCATCCCGCAGTTTTCAGCACAATTAGTGTGAGCACAGGCTAGAAGCACAGTCGGAATTTTCCTAGGATGCCCATCATGTGATGAAGTTGTTGATGTAGCAGGTCGAGGGAGCTCGTAGCTCGATGGGCTGCAAGCCAGCACACCCTTGCGAACAAGTGTGCATTGGACGGATGCGAGTTGGGGTGCGAGCACGAAGATCCAGCTTCAAAAAGAAGCTGCGAGCTTGCATCGACATAAACGCAGCCACCGACCCGACCCGCCTTTGAATCGCCGTAACCTCCACAAGTGGAGGCATCCCAAGCTCCATGCCCGAGCGCACGGACAAGCGGTGGCCCATAAGAGCCACAGACCGTCCGCACCATGATACCACCATTACCTGGCGATGGCGGGATCGATGACCCTGGAGCAGCATCACTTGCCGCCGGGCAGGATGGCGACACTCAGAAGCAAAATCAGCAACACGCAGTCAAGCTCTCCACAGATGCCGATGAGTCTGGCCTTGGGCCCGGGGATGCTGTCCCTGGGCCTACATCTGCCGACGATGCCGCTTTGATAGCCGCAGTCACAGCGGCTGCAGCTGCAGTCTCTGCAAATGCTTCTACATCACAGGTTCTAATGACAGGCATCGAAGCTATTGCTGGATCTCAGCCACATGAGGACACCCAGTCTTTGGGATTAACGACTGGAGCTGCAATGGCCATTAGTGACGAAGATCAGCTGGCCAAAAGTCTTGCGTTCTTCCATCAGCTGGCGGCAGAAGGCGAGTTACCTGCTGTCGGTATCGAGGCGCAGTCTGGATTTCCAGGAGAACACGACCAGGATGAACACATGCTGGATGTGTTTAGCGAGCAGGGACAGGCTGCCGAGCATGCCCAGGACGATCTTCTATCAGCCTTTACCAGCGCTGCGCAGTCTGTGGACGGCGACGACATCGGCATGGGCACCGGAGCGGGTGTCAGTAGTCAGGAAGATAAAAGCATCGGGGACTGGGCAGAGGTGCAACTGCAGAACGTACAGCTTCCGTCGTCACCAGTGACAGAGGATGGACACGGCGCCACACGTTTGCCACCTGACACAGGCGCGCAGCCTCCCAGAAAGAAGAAGCGGAAAAGCGGGCGGAGAGGGGTCAAGAATGGCGAGCTTACACCTTGGCTTTGTACAGAATGTGGGCAGAGGTACAGCCGAGCCGAGTTCCTTCGGCGACATGCCCGAACACGTGAGTTTACGTGGGAGCGCACACCTTCGGTCAACATAATGGTGCAGCTGGGCTGATGGTCTGACATTCATCTCGTATAATAACAGACGAGAAAGCCAAGCCTTGGCTGTGCCATTGCGGTAAGAGTTTCGGACGTAGCGACGTGCTCACGCGGCATCGGAAGCAATGCAAAGAAGCGGAGCCCCTCAATCACACGCCAGGCGGCGTCGGCACAAACAAGGGAGGACGGCCGAAGGGCCAGTCATGCGCTCAGCTTCCGGCCTCCAGCAATCGGGATGTCGCGCTTGCGCAGCAGCCGCAAGTGCAGATGCAGGAGTTCCCCTCTTCTCAGCCGATGTATCTGCACTCCACGCAAGCGGCGCATCTCCTGGCAGAGGCGCAAGGGACGGAGACGGGCGCTGCCGTCACCGCTGCAGCCGCATCAGCCCCGTCGCAACAGGATTTCTGGGACGTGATCGAAACGAGCATCGCGCAACACACTGCCGAGCTCGCTCGAAAGGCGCAAGATAAGGTTGCTGCCGCCCCGGACCAAGGGGTGGAAGCGGAGCCGAGGCCGGGGCCTACGCCAACGGCGCTGGAGGACATGCATGGCCTAGTAAAAGACGACAAAAAGGGCAGCAGCGAAGGGCGCGCTCTGGCGGATGACACAGCCGCGCTCGCAGCTGCAGTCTCTCATGCATCTCAGAGGGATGGCGTCTACGCCATCCTGGATTTCACGCACGATGCTGCGAGTGACAACAGCGGTTGTATTGCGCACGCACAGGCACACGCACACGAGGCCTCTTCGCACATCGATTCTGCGCAGGGAGCATCGAGAGTTACCCCTGCCGATACTGAGGGACCCGCGAACGTTATTGGTGGCGGCTCAGCCTCTTCGCTCACTGCCGGCGTCTCGGCGTACGCGAATGCGTTCAGCAACGAGCGGAGCAGATCACCGGTGGCTGATGTCGCTATTGCTGCTGCGTGGTCACCGTTACGAAGCGCCAAAAGTATCGTTTCTTCCGACCCTGCGCTCGCGGATTGGACCCTGGCAGGGCATGCGGGCGCTGCGCCTTTGGACATGAGCCACGCGCGTAGCCTAGGCGGCGACAACAAGGGAAATGAAGCGCCACAGGACTCGCTTCAGCGGCCTGAAGCTCGTGGTCACATCGGGGAGGTGGAGGCGACGGAGGCTAATGACCACGCCGAAGTCGCATCCGAGAGCTCGGGCGAAGTTGCAGAGCTGGGCGCGGGAGAGCGGCTGCGGGAGGAAGCGCAGCGTAGGGGGTGCCAGTTAGAGGAAGCTGGACGCCTGAGGAGCGGAGAGGCTCAGCAGCAGCAGCCACCACCATCACAATCACATTCGCAAGTGCAAACATCAGTGGTGGACGTGTCGATCGGGGGTCCAGCAGCGAGAATAAGCGCTGACCAGCAACAGCATGAGCGGGACTGGACGACGGTCACATGGGATGCACCAACTCTGAATGCATGCTAGCCGATGAACTTCGTTCTCCAAACCCATGCAAAGGGAGCTTCCCTGGGTTCGACTCCGGTCATGATGGCCCAGGACACCTCTTTCATTCGCTGCGCGATCAGCATCTCTATCCCTCCGTTAATCGTTCTAATTGCATGCCCCCATCCGTTTTTCTTGGCCATGACCATCTACACCATTGCACTTACTTCACATACAAAAATTTGCATTTGCATTGCATGTAACACACATATAGTAGAATGTATGTATTCTGAGAGCACACCAGACTCCCTAATGATGGACGTCTAATATACATATGCTGAAGAATTGAACCCGTGGACTTTTGGCGGGGAGCGAAGCCCTCTCCAGAGTGGCGATAAGGATGATCCGAATGACGGCAGAAGAGTCAGGTGCAGGTCAGGCTCTCTCTGCCTCGAGTCGTCGGCGGCTATCGCTCACTGGAGCAGTTGAGGAGACAATAATCTGTGCAGCCTAGCGCAGCCTAGCAGCTTTCCAGTTTCCAGGCTTCAGCATACCGTGCTCGAGGGAGATGTCGATGAGTCCGTGGCGAGGTAGCTACGGATAAAGCAGGCCAAAAGACTCAAACAGGACTCTGCGCCTCCACCGTGGAGTGGGAGGCACGGGCCACGCACAACGCACCACACGGCGCACGTCGCACACTACACACAGCACACTGCACTGGGCCAGTTTATTGTTCTCTCAGCAGTCAGTCACCCACACGCCATCGGCCCCGTCGGAGGGTTGGTCGCGCGCCGCGGAGGAAGGGGGAGAGCGCACTGAGAGAGACAGGAAGGGCAAGGCTGGTGAAGAGAGTGGAGACTTCAAGAAGACAGACACCCCCCGACACGCATCCTTCATCTGCCTTCAACGCAGCCATATAGCATCGACCACCATTCCTTGGTTGCGCTGAGCAGTGTCAAAGAAAGAAAAGGAAGGGGGAACGAAGAGATCAGCCTGGATAAGTGGACATCGCATCAGCACCGACAACAGAAGTGCGCACCCAACCCTGGCCGCCATCATCATGAAGTTCCACCTCACAAGCCGACAAGCGCTGCTCGCCGCCGCCGCCCTCGCCGCTGGCGCAACGCTGACCACAGCAGCAGCAGACGCGGACGCTACCGCTGCCGGGCCAAGCGATGTCCTCACCCTGACAAAGGACACTTTTAAGGCCAGCGTAGACCCAGAGGTGAGTGTTGTAAGGGAATGGTACTGAGTGTGTCGATGAGGCGGGTGGCTCGCATTGCCACAAGCGGAGGCATTGCCGTATGCGCCACCACAGCTGCCGTGCTGTCTTTGGCTTCTTCGCTCACCTTCGCATCTTTTCTTTTTCCCCCTTCACAGTCTCTTATGCTCGTTGAGTTCTTTGCGCCTTGGTGCGGTCACTGTCAGGCTCTTGCTCCTCAGGTGATTGCTGCGCTGTGTAGAATGAAAGGGTGGATGCGCTAACAAAACACTTCATATGCGTATGCTGACCCAAATGTGCTTTCCCCTCTCCTTACAGTACGAGGTGGCAGCCACAGAGCTCAAGAATGAGAGCATCAAGCTGGCCAAGGTCGACTGCACAGAAGAGCAGGACATCTGCAGCGAGCATGGCGTTGAGGGGTACCCGACCCTCAAGGTCTTCCGGAAAGGCACCCCGACCGAATACACCGGTCCGCGCAAGAGCGATGGCATCATCAACTACATGCGCAAGCAGGCCCTTCCCGCCGTCTCTATCGTCACCGCAGAGAATGTGACCGAGTTCAGCAAAAAAGACAAGATCGTTGCCATCGCCTACGTTACCTCTCCTAGTGAAGCCGAGACGTTCCACAAGTTGGCAGACGAGCACCGTGACTCGTTCCTCTTTGGTCTCAGCACCGACTCTGGGGCGGCCGCCAAGACAGGTGCGACGGTACCGTCGATCGTGCTATACAGGACCTTTGACGAGCCAGAAGTCGTCTACCCCGGCAAGGCCGACTCGCTGGACGAGCTGACGTCGTTCCTGAAAGCGCAGAGTGTCCCCATAATCGATGAGGTTGGCCCAGAGAACTTTATGACCTACGCCGAGGCTGGCCTGCCCCTCGCCTACTACTTCACCAAACCCGACTACGCAGGCAAGGACAAGGACCTGGAGGCGCTCAAGCCGCTGGCCAAGGAGCTTAAGGGTAAGGTCAACTTCGTTTGGATCGATGCCGAGAAGTTTGTCAACCACGCCAAGACTCTCAACATCCAGTCTGAAGACTGGCCCGCGTTCGCGATCCAGGACATACATGCGCAGACCAAGTACCCACTCGCCAAGACGGGCAAAGACCTGATCAAGGCGGTCCCCGACTTTGTCAAAGACTTCACTGCCGGCAAGTTGACGCCATCGATCAAGTCGGACCCGACGCCCAAGACGCAGGACGGGCCAGTGCACGTACTTGTCGCGGACGAATTTGACAAGGTTGTCTTCGACGACAAGAAGGACGTCCTCGTCGAGTTCTATGCGCCATGGTGCGGGCACTGCAAGAAGCTCGCGCCGACGTATGACACACTCGGCGAAAAGTACAAGGCGCACAAGGACAAGATTGTCATCGCCAAGATGGACGCCACAACCAACGACATCCCGCCATCGGCCGGATTCCAGGTCGGCAGCTTCCCGACGATCAAGTTCAAGCCCGCCGGCGGCAAGGAATGGATCGACTTTAACGGCGAACGCACGCTCGATGGCTTCGTCGAGTTCATCGGCCTTAACGCCAAGAATACTATAGACGTCAAGCTTGACAGCGCCAACACCACTGGCGCTGACGAGGCCGCCGCTGCAGCGGATCCCAAGCCAGCCCATGCGCACGATGAGGTGCGTTCTTGGCCGCGTGCGGCGCTTCCTCCTGTGGGAAGGGCATTCCATGACTGACATACCTTTTGATGTTTCTCGCCCTCGCAGCTTTGAACGCGCGCACCTCTGTGTCGTTCATTCTCCCCTTCGACGCCTTCGTCGTCACAAACTAGAGCAGGCTGTTTCCCGGCTTCGTCGGACAGCAACGGTAGTGCACAACCCTTTTCTTCCATTATCAAACTCTTTCTTCATATTTTCTCTCTCCTGTCTTCCTTTCAGTTTGTCACTGGATGCAAATCAATCAACTGTATTTTTCGTCTCTGAGACAGGCGCAAAGAAAGTGAAAATCGAAAAGGCCAGCTCAGAAACCATGAGCTGGCCTCTTTAAAGATTGGTGGTGGCTGCATATACTCTACAATGTCCGCGGCACCTCGAAGGTATTGTAGCATTGTATGACGTCGTCAACCATGATGTTCTCGAATCCGTCAAAGGCCATGCCGCATTCCGTTCCCTTGCGCATCTCCTCGACGTCCTTCTTGACGTGCTTGAGCGTGTCGAGCTTGCCGTCAAAGATAATGCTGCGCTCCTTGCCGCGCAGGATGCGCACGCGCGCACCCCGGTTCACCACGCCGTTCGTTACACGGCAACCGGCAATGTTGCGGAAGACGCGTGCGCGCACGTTTATCGTAAAGATCTGTGCCACACTCGCTTCGCCCAGCACACGCGTCTCAATGCGCGGTGGCAGCAGCGCCGCCACCTGTGCGCTCACATGGTCCATCAGCCGGTAGATCACTGTGTCAACGTGGATGCCCACCGGTGGCGTCAGACGCGCAGCGGACTTGATGAGCGACGAGGAAGGCGAGAGGTTGAAGCAGATAATCGACGCTTCCGACGCTTGCGCGCGCGACACGTCGCCCTCCGACGGTTCGCCGACGCCTGATGCGATGATACGCACACCCGCTTCGTTGTTGCCGAGCCCTTGAATCGCACCGACGACCGCTTCGACCGTTCCGCTGACGTCCGCCTTGACGAGCAGGCGAAGCTCCTTGCGTCCCTCCGTTCCGCCTCCTTCCGCCTCTTCCTCTTTTGCTGCCGTTCCCGCTGTCGAGCGCGAAGCATTCGACAGCAGCTGCTGCGGGCTGACGAACGGCTGGCCCGTGAGCGGGTCGATCTCCTGGCCTGCGCGCTGCGCCCTTCTCCTCACACGGTCTCCATATGCTTCCTGCTTAGCGCGCTCGTCATCTTCGGCCTTGAGTCTCCTGCTCTCGTTGATATTCTCTGCGTCCTTCAGCAGCGCGCGACGCGCCTGCGCCTCCTTGCGGTTCTCCGCGGCACGCTTGACGTCCGCCTCGGATGTGCTGCCGAGCAGCTCGTCGCCTGCAGTCGGCAGCTCACGCCAGCCGGCGACGAGCACCGGGTCGCCAGGGAAAGCGATGCGCACGACTTTGCCGGCACCATCGAAGATCTGACGCACTTTGCACCAGCTCGTTCCGGCAATCAGGCAGTCGCCCGGTTTGAGCGCCCCGCGCTTGACCAGCACGGTCGCCAGGTTACCACGCCCCTTCTCGACGCGCGACTCGAGCACATAGCCCTCAGCAGGCCCGGTGCGCTCGGCGCGCAGCTCGGCGAGCTCGGCGAGCGTGGCGAGCGTCTCTTCCAGCAGGTCCAGGCCCGCGCCCGTCTTGCCGCTCACCTCGACGCACGGAACGTCGCCGGCAAACTCCTCGAGCTCGACACCTCGTGCGAGCAGGTCGCGCTTCACACGCCCCGGGTCAGCGTCTGGCTTGTCCACCTTGTTGAGCGCGACGACCAGCTGAAGGGGAGAGTGCGCCTGACCGCCTCTGCTGCCTTTGCGCTGGCTCTGGCTCGGAGTGGAAGATCCCTCGGGGAGCTCCGCTAGGTCCTTCCACAGCTCGATCACCTCCTCCGTCTGCGGCATCACACCGTCGTCCGCAGCGACGACAAGGACAATGATATCCGTCACACTGGCGCCTCGCGAGCGCATGGCGGTGAACGCGGCATGGCCAGGCGTGTCGAGAAAGGTGACTGTCTTGACCGCATCTCTTGAGGATGCTCCGCCTTCATTGGCAGCTGCTGCACCGACCGGCACACTGAAAGCACCGATATGCTGCGTGATCCCGCCTGCTTCGCCCTGTGCGACGCTCGTCTTGCGCAGGGTGTCGAGCAGCGTCGTCTTGCCGTGATCGACATGGCCCATGACGGTGACGATCGGCGGGCGCAAAGGCAACTGCGCGCTATCGGCGCTGTCCGGATCCAGAGCTGGGCGTGGGTATATGTCGAATGCCGCCGCATCGTTGGCGACGGCTTCAAGGTTATACTCGAGTGCGAGCAACTCGGCTTGCTCAAACTGCAGCATGGCGTCCGGCCGCGTGTCAGTGAGCCCAACTGACTGGACCATCGTGCTTTGGAGCGAGCCTACCATGATATACATCAATTACAGATCGGTTCCATTCATAAGATGAAGAGCTTTGCAAGGCGGGGACTCACGCATTCGGACGCCAAGCAGTCGGGCCAAGTTGCTGACGGTGATGACCGAAGGTAGGAACACCTGTGTTTTCGGCTTGGGAGCAGACTTTGATTTTAGCTGTGGCTGGGTCGGCGACTGGGGGAACTTTTTGGTCGCTACAAAGGGAGAAGATGGCAAGGAAGAAGACGCAACGAGATGCTGAGACCAGTCTCGTGCCGGGAGCTTCCGTGATGGTCGTGACTGATTTGACGAATGTTGTGCCGCTGATTGCGGTCCCTTGCGAGCCCGCTGCACACCGCTGCCTCCCGAGGAGTCTCCAAAACGCCTTTTCTCTTGCTGCACCTGACTTCCTTTGCGAGGAGGTCCGCTCTCCTTCCCGCTTGCACTCCTCCGAGATTTTGAGGGATGGGGGGGTGCGGCAACCGCCGAGTGTGCTGAGTAGAGCCTAGATGGAGGTAGGCGTCGACCGAGAGATGGGGCGAGCAAGGAGCTTAGAAAAGAGCATAGCGGACATGATGGCACACGAAGAATCATGATAGGTATATCAATGGCTCTGCTTGTTCTCCCGGCTGCTCCTGCAGCAGCAGCTGCTGCCGCTGCAGCGGACGATCGCGCAAACATCATCGACGACGCAGTGTCTTTCGCGCAGCTGTGTCTGAAGGGTGGGGCTACCTGGGTTTGCTTTGTCGGCAGCTAATAGAGAGGACCGTTTCAAATGCAAACTGCTGCCAATATTGTTCTTCGAGTCTACGGTATCTGCAGCATGCCAGCCGGCTCTGAGGCAACATCTCCTGGTTGATAATGGTATCGCGAAGAATCGATCGATCGACAGTGACACAAACGGCGAAAGCAAAAAGCTGGGTGTTCACCCTTTGGACTGGACATTCGGTGCAACCCCTACATCTACTATCATGTTGTATCTCGGCCGAGAAGCAACGCGATGCGCTTTGTGAAAGAGCGACACCCTGCAGCTCAATCCCGCGACCGGTGCATTGGTCGCCGGTGACCGAGCCTGTCGTAACTCCTATATATACCAGCTTGACATACGAAGGGCTGTTACGATTTACGAGGCCCATCGTTCATCGCATCGCCGAGAAGCCATTGCGAAGCTAAACGGTCCGAAGGAAAGGTAGAGCGGCTGAACGTAGAGTCATTCAGCACGTTTCTCCCACCTATTAGCCAGTCTCAAAGGGACCTCTTTCCCGGACGCCGCCCAAACACCATGTCATCCTTCGCGTTGTACTTCCCTGGCGCGACCACGACCACATCATCATTAGCGGGGGCATTGTCCAAACCGTCCACCGTCCGCCTGACCGTGCCCTCGCCGGGGCTATTCTTGCTGACTTTTACAGGCGGCGAGACGCCAGACAACCGCCTGACGGCTCACTTCCTCTCTGCCTTCCTCGAAGCACTCGAGTACGTGCAAGCGAAGTGGGAGGCGATTTCTGATGGTAACGTAGAGGGCGCCGACGTCGCGAAAGGTGCAGCGCTCGTCACGACGGGTCAGACGGAAGCAGGGAGCAAGTTCTTCAGCAATGGCCTCGATCTCGAGGCTGCCATCGCCGACCCTGAGTTTTTTGACAAGTACCTCAACCCGGTCTATGCCAAGCTCATGAGGTTCCCCATCCCGACTGTCGCCAGTCTCGGCGGTCATGCATTTGCAGCTGGTTTTGGGCTCGTGAGTCATGTAGCGGGTCTCCTTTGCTCTTGCCTGGTAAAACTATTCAAAGCGACGCTAACTGTCATCAGCTGGGCTACCAATTCGCAGGCTATGGCGCACGATTACCGGGTCATGTCTGGACGTCGTGGCTTCCTATGCATGAACGAGTGAGTCTGCGTTGACCCGTTCTCCACTCTCCATATTTTCCAGTGCAAGCGCTGGAACCGGAATTCGCTCATCCTACCCCTTCTTCAGGATCCACTTTGGCGCTCAAATTCCCGCAGGCCTGCTCGCGGCCCTGCAGTCCAAGATCCCGTCCGCAAAGACCATCAGAAAGGTTGTCCTCGAGGGCCACCGATTCGACGGTAAGGAGGCGCTGGCGCTCTCGCTCGTCGATCACCTCGCACCTGCGCCCGCTCCTGACCCAGCAGCAGACAAGTCCGACGGCGGCGGCGCGGCCAAGACGCTCGAAGCGGCCGTTCGGCTTGCTGCGTCTGTGCGCAAGCTCGCCAGTAAGGATGCCTGGGGAAGTAACAAAGATGTGCTCTACGCGCCGTATTTAGCCATTCTGAGAGCTGTGTAAGTCTCGATTGTCAGGTGCATAAGGCCCGACGGGTGTCAGCTGAACTGACACACCGACCACGTCCACTCATACGCGTGCCGGCATTCCTGCATAGACACGAAGAGCTCATGTCAAAACTGTAGCGCTCGAAATTCTGGCCTAGTTTCTCATTGTACTGTACATGTACACTAGCGCACTGCAGTCATTGGAACGTTCACGCGGAGGCCCCAAGGTTCTGCGAGGAACACCTCCGCTATCGTCCCATGAGTCATATGTCTTTTGAGACCTTTGTCACACGCCGACATGTTGCCGGTGCTGCGTCTCACGCACCCTCCGAGCCTTCGCAAGCGCCCTCAGCTTTGTCTCCCTTTTCTTGCGTTTCGTCTCCTGTGCCTTGTGCGCGATCTGCTTTGCCCTGCTCAGCGGCGACCGCGGCATCGTCATCGTCGTCGCCTGAAGATCTCCTTGCGTTCCGTCGCCACGTTGGTCGTCACTGCAGCCATCATCGAGCTCCTCGCCGTGATCAGCAGCGGAGGCGGACGCAGCGGCGCCTTGCTCAACTTCGACCGAACTGCTATGGTCCGAGCGTGACGTACCTTCGACGACGACGTCGACAGGCGCGTCTGGCGTATGCTCCGCGAGCTGGGACCCGCGGACTCGCGCATGGTCTGCTTCTTCAACGATGAACAAATCTTGACTCTGAGTTGCGCAACTTAGGTCCTGGGCCGGGGCCATGTCCGCCGCAACACCGCGCGCGAGATCGAGATCGAGCTGGCTGGCACCGTAGGCCGGACTCTCACCCTGCAGCAGCTCATGCGCAGCAGGAAATGTGACGTGCACGTCGGCCTGCTTGACTGTAGATTCGTGAATATGACCATGGCCCGCATCGGCTGCTTCTGTGTCTGCGTTTGTGAGCTGAGATGTGTCACCAGCGGCGTCGACGGCGGTCTCATCCCCATTTTGAGTCCTTGCACTCTTGGCCTGCCCTTTCTCCTGGGCTGAGCCGGAGCCATAATTGGCAGCGCGGCTGATTTTCTTTCTGGTGAGAGTTCTGGGCATGACTTGGGGCCTCTCCCCTTTGTTAGATTTATTGGTTGAGATTGCCTTACTGAGGACTTGGATTGCGTCGCCGAGCTCGTTGCTTTGGCGTGTTTTGCCTTGGATGAGCAAAGATAAGAGAATGATAGGGAATGTTAGACCTTGTCAAGGTGGAGCAGTTGTCGAGTCGGCTGTAGGGACCAGCGATGGCAATGGAAATGACGAGGAACTAGGCAAGCAAATGGGATCATGTACGTGCATAATGGATTGAAGTATTAGATATTTGCGTCAGCGCGGCAGCGGCGATCTGTGGAAGATGATTCAGCATAAGCAACAGCCGGATGGAGCGGAGCGGCAGAGTGCCCACAAACGAAAGGCAAAGGGGAACCTTGTACATGTTTACTTGTGCCGTTTAAACCGTTCATCAGGAGAAAACCCGCAAAGACCCACGAAGAAGCAGCACCTTTTGCGTGGTATACATTTACTCGACGCGCGCGCTCAGAGCGGCCCGAGTACATCGCAGATGACCGGCACGTGATCACTCGGTCCATAAACCTCATGCCTGATCTCGCACTGCTGGACGAAAGCCCTGCTCTTGTCGGAGCCAAGCGCCCGCTCACTGATGATGAACGAGTCAAGTCTCCAGCCGATCCCTTTCCCTCTGCATGCTCCGCGAAAGCTATAAAATGCTGCCAAGAGAGATGTATTTGCGGGATCGCTGGATTGTCAGCTGAGAGGACGGTGACAGGCGCAACTTTCAAGGGCTAGATGACTTACTAAAGTGTCCCACAGCATCAGGATGCGATACCCGCCATACGTCTACCAGTTTCCTCCCCTCGCCCCGATCTTTCCCTTCAAGCAACACGCGGTGCGCATCGCACTCGATCTTGCTATAGCCAGGCTGCTTGTTCCACTTCTTCTTTGGGGCAGACAGGTCGCGTTGGTCCAGCATGACGTTCAGATCGCCACACCAGATTACTGGTTTCTGCGCATCGAGCTCTTTAATGTACTCGGCGAATGCGGCATTCCACTGCTGCTTGTTACTCATCTTTGCAAGGCCTTCCCCGGCGTTTGTGACATACGTCCCGACGAGGAAGTGTTTCGAAAATTCTAACGTGATGATGCGCCCGTTGTACTCTTTCGGGTGCAAGGGCATGCCGATGGTGGCCTTGAGCGGCTTGATTTTGCTGAATACCGCGACACCTGCGTACCCCTTCGTCTTGGCGTCGATGCCCCAGTAGCGATGCGGATATGCGCTCAGGCCGGGGTGCATGTCCGGGGCTTCGTTGACCTGCGAATGAAGCCATGGCCAGCACGAACGTAGTGAGCTAAGAAGAGCTTGGTCGACAATAAACCTGCATACCTTGGTTTCCGTCAGCACGACAATATCCGGCTGCTCCACTTCGAGATACTTGAACAGCCCCTTCTTCTCGCACGAGTTGAAGCTTGAGACGTTCCAGCTGACGATGCGCACCTGACCTTCGGGCCGCAGAGAATATTCAAGCATCTTGTGGGCGGAGGCCAGAGAGAAAATTTCGCGAGGGATACCCCTCGCCGAGGGATTCTCGCCGTACTTCGCTGCGAACTCGGCCGTGGGAGCGGCAGGAGAGATGAGGCATTTGGACTGGTGCTCGTCGGCCTTCTTCGATCGCTTGCCACTGTTGGGCCTGTTGTCTTCTTTCTCACTAATATCAGCGGAAATAGCAGCTTCGGCTGCCGTATCGCCAGAAGGTGGCGGTTGAAGAGCGGCAGCAAGGGCAATATCAGCTGCCTCTGCCTTCCGTTTGCGACCGCTCGAGCGAGCCAGTGTGGCGTTTTTGGCAGCTGCAGACGAATCATGCGGAGAAGCTGCAACTGAAGACTTAAAAGGCTCCACCCCTTTCATCTGCTTGGACTCGCGTGCTTGCGTGTGACCTCGCGCCATGTTGGCCAGCAAGGATGGTGTAATACGAGCAGGCGAGGTGCAGGGAAGCGTGGAAAGCGCGAGTACCCTTGGAAGGAGACTCGGAGCCGGGCAGTGCTGGATCGTTCGTACGAGGCGGTATACCTTCAGCAGCGCTCGCATCTCCCGTCAGAATTGGCATTCGATGTCGCAGGTGATGCGCCTGAGACGGTCATTGGAGCATGACTGATGATAAAAGTGATGCATGATGGGGTGTACACTTTTAGGAGGAAGCAGCAGCGACCACCCTTACGTAAGCACCATCAACATGCCATCCGACATCGTCACTTCGCGACGCGTCCTGTGGCGCGTCGCGTTTCACTCATGCTGTCCTCGGTCAGCTTCCCCTTTGCAAAGACCACCTTGTGGATGTGTATTCAAGAGTATCTTGCTCGGCCCTTACACATATCTCTGCATGCTTGCTGCCACATCGAACAAGTCACCACCTCAATTCTGGGTGCGGCCAAACGGTGTAAGAGACGCCATTATGGAGCTGGAGGATAACGGTCTGCTTGGCGCACGCATCGAAGTGGATGAGGAAGAGGAGGTCGACGAGCTCGCGAGCGACAACGAAGATGTCCATCCTGGCTCTTCACCCTTGAAGCGTGCTGCCACGCCGCCCATAGACGTTCTGGAAGCGATCGACGCCAGCCTTCCCTCTGTCTCGTCCGGATTATCGCCGCACAAACAACTGTGCAGCAGCTCACCAGCAGCTGCTTACAACCCATCCTCGTCTCCCTCGACTTCCAAGCTGAGCGATGCGCAAAGGGCACTCAACTCTCCAAGTCTGCGTGTCCGCCAGCAGGCCGTTTCTGCTGCGGATACTTGGTCTCTGTCCCCTTCATCAATGAAAGGAGCGCCTCCAACGAGCAGCTTTTCGCGTTTCTCACCTGTGGGAAACCTGCAGACCATCGACGACGCGTTCAAGCGCGTGCTCTCTGCGAGTCCCACCAAAGAGTACAGTGTCTGCGATGCAGGAAAAGGAAGGGATAATCTGTTGGGGATGGAGATCGAGCTGGAAGAGGCGATTTTGGGCGAGCCGATCGAGCAAGGAGACGAAAGTACACTTCAACGGGATGACACCTGTGAACAAAACGAGACAGCAGCGGCTGCACCAGCATCTCGCACAGCTGCGCAACCGAGTAGGTCAGCACCGTGGCTACGCTCCGTGCTCCGAACGGCAGCACCACCATGCCTATCACAACAACTGCAGGCGCATGCAGAGTGCACAGCGGCAAGGGTATCCCCGACGCGAATATGTTTTGCAACAGACGTCCAAGCGATCGAGGACGCGGATGCTGGCAACTCTCTGCTCGGTATGGAAATCGATTTAGTCGACACCATCGACCCAATCTACTCTCAGGGCGACAGTGCTCTAGGACATGGGCCCGTTCCTGCGATTTCGACATCGACCACGAGCGTGACCAAGGCGCGGGATCACCACACGCGCTCAGGATTAGGTGTAATGAACACCGCGGCCACCAACACGCGCGATGTCCAGGCTGCCGAAAGCATGAGCGGTAGATCTACCGCGCCGAGTGGCCCACTGCAAACTCGCAACGACCTCTTGCCGCCCAGGGCCTCGCGCTCCAAGCCACAGGCCTTTGCTGGAGACGAAGCGGACTTGGACGACATGCTCGAGCTCGAGCTGCAACTGGAAAAGGACTGTCAGCGCCAGCGCCAGAGTGTCCCCGATGTGGATGATGATGAGGAGTTAGCATGGCTGGAAGCGCAAGGCGGCACGTCCCTACCGCGTCCTCGCGCTGCTCGTCCCCCCCCGCCTGGCGGTGCCAATCACGGCTGCGACGATATGTTTGACGACGAGCGTTTCCGTGATCTTGAAACCCTGGGCAGCGAGCAACCCTTTATTGCGTCCGCTTGCGTGTCCTCTGCAAAAACGAAGGACCTGATTCCGCCCAAGGACCTGCTGCCACCGTCCGCCGAAACGCAGCTCGACCTTGTGTCGTTCGACCGGGGCCGCCCCGGCACCGCAAGCACTGCAACGGCCAGCCTCGAGCTGCGGCCGGGATTGGGGCTCGAGTACAGCGATGGAGGCGCCGCTGGTGGGGCTGATGAGCACGTCCGCGTGGAGAAGTTCCTGGACGGCAACAGGGACGAGACGGGCTTGCCCAAGTACCTGCCCGCTGCCAGTAGCATCGCAATGTCTTTTGATGGGACGGAAGTGCGCATGCCGAGGAGACGCAGGATGAAAGGCTGGAAGGTGAGCGCCTCAGAACCGATATCTAGAGATCTTGTTCTGACCCTGCTTTCTTATTTGATGTGGACAGCTGCCGCCTATGCGCTACGGCAACGACAGAGCCGAGCTGCTCGCACGGCCCATCCATCAGATGATCGACTCGATTCGCATGGAACAAGGAATGGCAGCTGCGATCCGCGAGTCTAATGTATCTGTTGAGCGCAGCCGTCGTGGGTGGGACATCGATGTCGATACCGATGCCGACGCGGCGGACCGCGTCCTCAGCGATCAAGCGCGCGAAACGGAGGATCGCAGCCAGCCTGCCGAAAGCGACCGAGAGCAGATGTGGGTCGACAAGTACCGGCCGCGCAAGTTTCCAGAGCTGCTCGGAGACGAACGCGTGCATCGTGAAGTCATGGGCTGGATCAAGGAATGGGATCAGTGCGTCTTTAAGCGCCGGCCAAGCAAAAAGCGCCTGCGCAATTCGTACTATCCGAACAAGTACGGTGGTGGCGACAAGCCAATGCATGGTCACGGTCCGAGCGCACCGGGCGACGGCGAACAATTTACCTATCGCGATGCGTACGGCCGGCCGCAGGAGAAAATCCTGCTGGTCTCCGGTCCGCCGGGTCTGGGCAAGACGACGCTTGCGCACGTTATCGCTCAGCAGGCCGGGTACGGCGTGTTTGAGATGAACGCTAGCGATGCGAGGAATGCAGGCGCGGTCGAGGACCAGATCAAGATGGCGCTGGAGAGCGCCAGCCTCAAGGACGCGCGCCCGACACTGGTCGTCATTGATGAGATCGATGGCGCCACCGGAGGCGGCGGCGGAACAGAAGACGGGGATAGATCCAAGGGAGCAGGGGGTGGTGGCTTTATCAGGGCACTCATCAAGCTTGTCCAGAATGGCATGTCATCAGGCAAAGGAAAGGGGAAAGGCAAAGGCAAGAAGGGACGGGCGAAGCCTCTTTTGCGACCCATCATCTGCATTTGCAACGACCTCTACGCGACTTCATTACGTCCGCTGCGCCCCCTTGCCAAGCTCGTGCGGCTACAAAAGCCGCCGACGGCTCTGCTCGTCAATCGGCTGCGACAGGTGTGCGAGAAGGAGGCGCTGCAAGCGGACACGCGCTCCTTGACGCTGCTCGCAGAGCTGACTGGTGGCGACATCCGCTCGTGTCTGAACGCGCTACAGTTCGCCAAGACCAAGTCCAACTCGCTGGCCGAGGTGGACGTGCGCTCTGCCGCGCTCGACATCAAGGACGGCAGCTCGTCGGTCCAGCGCGTGTGGAGCGTGATGCTCAAGGTGCCCGATCCCAAGCAGCGCGCGCGAGGCGGCGCGCCCAAGGACGCGTTCGAGGCGACGCAGGTGATCGTGCACGAGGCGCAGCTGTGCGCGGAGTACGACAAGATCGCACAAGGCTGTTTTGAGCTGTATCCTTTGCTTACGCGGCTCAAGGACGACGGCTGGCATCGCTATCACAAGATCCACGATTGGCTCCACTTTGGCAACTGCATCAACGAGTCCGTGTACACGCTGGGCACATTCGAGCTTATGGGCTACGCACCGTGGACTTTTGTGCCGTGGCACTTTCTCTTCGCCAGCACACACAACCTCACGCCCGAGTATCCCAAGGCAGATTACGAGGTGAGCAAAGCGTCGGTCTGACTTGGGGAGGTTTCGCTGATACCTTGGGATGCTACCACGCAGGCGTACCTTCGCAAGACAGCATTCCAGGATATCGTCGGCACTCTGCATGCAGCGCTGCCGCCGAGCACGCGTGGCCAGTTCAACTCGACCTCGCTCGTCACTGAGCTGGGCCCAATGCTCATGCGCATCCTCTCGCCAAACTTGAGGCTCGTGAGTCGGGAGGATGACGTATACTGATGGAGAACATGTTTGACTTATTCGCTCATCCGTGTGCATGCAGGTCAACGCGCAAGTGGTCAAGCCAGAAGAGCGCAAGATCGTAGAAGCGCTGGTACGCATTATGGTTTCGCTGGACCTTCGATTCGTACAGTCCCGGACAGAGGACGGGCAGCTAGTGTACAAGATTGAGCCTCCACTGGACGCTTTTATTGAGTACGAGGAGAGCTCGGTGATGACGACCGTGCCAAAGCCCGCACCTGCGGCAGCGGGTACCGCGAACAAGTTCGGCATTCGTCAGATGCTTGCCAAAGAGGTGGAAGCGGCACTGGTACGTCTTAAGAGCGGCGGCACGATAGAGAAAGGCGGCGATGAGGAAAGCAGGTCCGCCAGCGGTGCCATGGCCGCTTACCGCAAGCCGTCATCAACATTGTCAGTAGCATCATTGTCGAAAAGTGCACTGAAAGACGAGCCCAAGCCGGAGAAGCTCGCCATCGACTTTTTCGGGCGGCCGGTCGTCAAGAAGCCGTCGCTGAAGCTCGGCAACGCGCCGCTACCGCTGCTGCTGGGTTCGAGGGCGGCTTTGGCAGCAGCCGCAGCGACCGCGGGTGATAAGGGCGATGCTTTGAGGAACGCAGCAGGAAAACAAACGGAAGACGAAGGGGACAATGGCGAGGAGGAGACGAAGGAGACGAAGCGTCTCAAAGTGTTTTATCGCTACCACGAGGGCTACTCGAATGCCGTGCGGCGGCCAGTGAAGCTTTGCGAGCTGCTGTAGTACAGACGCGTCGAACATGACCTTGCCATTGCTGTGTCTAGCGCGATGGAGAGGCAAACTCTCCGGCTCAGTCATCGTCCAGTTCCCAGGCATCGCCGTGCCCGTTCCCCTCTTCGTCGGTGCCCAAGCCGTCATCGCTGTCCGCGTCGAGCATCAGGCCAGGCTGGTAAGCGCCGATAAGATCCTCGAGCCGCTCGCGCACCTCCTTGAGCCCGTCGCGCCCGCCAACGACGCCACCGCCCTCGGACTCATCGAGGCCGTACATGCACAGCGGCGCGTGGCCCACGATGGCGGCGTGAACAATGCGCTTGGCGGCCGCCAGCTGGTGGTACGTCGCGGGGGTCGTGCAGAGCGAGGAGACGATGGGGACGGAGCGCGTGCAGCTACTGCTCGACGCCAGCTGCTGCTGCGTGCCACTGGATAAAGGCGGCGACGGCGGCGGTGGCAACGGGCGCCCGTCGCTAGTGACGCCGCTGAAGAAACGCGGGAAGCTATCCGGGGTAAGGTACGCGGCGGGGACAAAGGTGGTGCGCGTAAGGGGTTGCTGGAGCTGCGGGTGGTGCAGCTGCGCGAGCGCTGCGAGCGTCGGGGGTATGCTGTGCGTGTCGTGGTCGCGCGCGACGAGCGACTCGGCGAACGGGACCGGCGGTGGGCGCTGGGAGCGCGCGCCGGCACGGCCGTTGCTCAGATCGACCCATGCACGCCGGAGGCTCTGGGCGGCGTGTTGGGCAGCGTGCTGAGCGGCGTGCTGGTGCGCAGCCGCACTCGGCCCGCGCTGCTTGGGCGCATAGCCCCTCGCGGCGAGGAGCGCTTCGATCGGGTCGGACGCCGGCGGCGGCAGCAACAGCACGGGCGCGAGCAGCGGCGTGGGCAGGACGCCGGAGAGAGCGCCAATCGGCGTGCTGCGGCGCCAGTCGAGGCGCGTGAGCAGGTCTGCGGCGGACTCGCCGCTGCCGCTAGCGGAAGGGGAGCGATGCATGCGCAGCGGCAGCGTCGCTGTCTCGAGGTGTGCGGAGAGCAGCGCCGAGGCGTGGTACATGTTGCGCGGGCGGTAGAGAGGGAGATGCGGCGGCGATGACGAGAGTTCGGCATGGGAGACTGCACTGGCGCCCGCGCCGGGGGCAGCGAGGGGGACCAAGAGCCCGGCAGTGGACTGGGCGAGGAGGTCGCTGTGGAGCGCCAAGCTGAGCGCGGCGTTCATACCGCGTGTATTGTATCTGCGCAGGGCGTGCCTGCTTTTGTGGGGTGCAAGCACCTGCGTCTGCGGTGACCGTGAGGACATGGTGGCTGCGAGGAGCGTGCTGGGCCCCCACTGCGCGGCGAAGAGCAGGACGGGTGTCTTGGCGTACTCGTCGTGCAGCTCCTCAAGCATGCGGTAGGCGTAGCCGGCAAAGCCGTCGGACATGTTGGCGGTCAGTGCAAAGCTCTGCACGCGGAAGCCACAAAAAAGGGCGGGGGTGCGATGCTGGTCAGCAGACGGTCGACAAAGGGGCGCGGAGCACGGCACAGGAAGAGAGGCACGACGCACCTGCAGCAGGTCGCTGTCCTCGGCGAACCATCGGAGGTTTTCGTCCATGACGTCGGCATCTCGCTCGACCTGCTTGGCAACTGCGTAGCCGAGGTTGAAGCCTTCGAGCGGCGTTGCTGCCGATGCTTCTCCTGCGGCATCCTCTTCCTCCTCCTCCTCCTCATCAGCACCATGATGGGCAGCGGTGCTTGAGCTCATGGAGCGGTACACGGCTCCCGAGCTGGAAGAGCGAAGGGGCACAAGTGAGCGCGGGTGATATGATACACGCAGGTAGTCGGACCAGAAGCGGTACCCCCTGCTGGGCGAGAGGGTGCGCCATGTGCGCTGAACGGTGCTGCGCGCGTGCGCGTCTCCACTTGGGCAGCGAGTTTGCGCTGCGTCCACTTCCGCTCCATCGCCCCTGTCCCCATCCCCATTCCCGTCATCGCTCTCGCCCTCGCCATCGCCCTCGTCCCCATCTCCGTCTTGTGAATGCTCCTGCGCGTCGAGTGTGCGCTGGTATGCGCTGGCTGGCACACGCGGTGCAACCTGAAGCGTCTCGACGCCACCCTCGTGCCAGGCGGCAGCAGCAGTGGTGCCGTCGTCGTCGTCGTGCTCCTGCTGGTAGAGGCGGCTGATTTGGCGTAGCGCGCCAAACTCGGCAGGGAGATCAAAGAGGAGTGCGCGAGGGAGAAAGGTTGGGGCGCGGAGGGTGTGCGAATAGCCGTGGCGGAACGAGGTGTCTGCGTCGTACCACTCGTCTGTGGCAGCAGGCGTGTCGAGGTAGGCGTCCTGCTCGTTCCAAAAGTGTGTAGCAATGTGGTTAGCGAGTGTTCCAAAGGAGAGATGGATGGTCTCCCTGGGTGCTGCCATTGCAACTATTGCGTGCTGCCAACGACGTTGACCGATGCCGATCTATATGCGAGCTGCGTCCCCTGCCTGGCTTTGCTGGTCCGGATAGCACGAGACTTTCTTGTTATATTCTAGAACCGATCAGCCTTGCCTTTCTTTCTTTCTTTCTTTCTTTTCATCTTCTTTTCTTTCTTTCTTTCTTTCTTGTTCTATTTCTTTCTTTTTGTCTGGTTTCAGGGGAGCGGAACCGGCGAGTCCGCCGGCTGCAGGCGTGCATGGGGATGCAGTGTGAGTGGTGCCTGCGTGCGTGTCTCTGCTCGACAGCCCTGGTGGGCTGCTGCAGTGCAGTGCAATGCAGTGCAAGCCGCCGCGGCGCAATCATCGTCCGCATGGCGGCGTGCAGGATGGCACAGGAACTGTGTTCGTCGCCGTGCGGCCAACGTGCTCCACATGCAGTCACATTTCATCTCATCTCCCATCCTCTGGTTTGTCATCCGCAAGAATGCTTTTCTCATCGCCCTCCATCTCCTCAACCCTCTCCCTCCCCTCCCCCCCAGCCCCAGAGCCAAGTCCAAGCCCAGCCTCGCGCCGTCGTTCCAGGAGAGTCGAAGCTCGCGCGCCGTGTTGCCTCTGCTTTCCATCGGATATCTGGCCTCCCAGCGTTGCTGCCGCCCCGCCCCCACCGGCACTCACACACACAGAGCAGCAGCTGGCCAGCACACGGCGGTTATAAGGGTGTGTGCGGCGACGGCCCCCCAGTAGCGGCAGTTGATCTTCCCACCAGGAAGGTCACCGCATTCGTGCCAGCCAACGATGCTCGACCTCAACCCCGGCCCCGGCCGGGGGCGGCACGCGGACGGATACGCTAGCGTTAGCAGCAGGCCCTACGCGTACCCGCGCCGCCACGACGAGCAGGACGAGTGGGGCGTCGTCGACAGCACCGCACGCCGCCAGCGCACCATGATGAACAGCGCCTCGTGGCTGCTCCGTCTCCCACTCGTCGGAAGCCTGCTCACGTCCACCCCGCCCCCGCCGCCGTACTCGCCAAGCGCACCGCGCCGGGCACGCCAGAGAATGAGACAGCCCAGCCGCCCATCTTTGTCCGCCTTCGAAGAAGAGGAGGACGCGGCGGACCAAAACACCGACACAGATTCAGGCTCATACGCGTCGAGCTACGACGGGTCGCACGCCTACTATTACTACGATGACAACGACGAGGACAACGGCGGCGCACGCACTTGCAAGCGTTGCGGCGGCGGCGGCAGCAGCAGCAGCAGTGCAGACGCCCGCGCGACGGCCGTGCTGCCATCGGCCATCGGCCACCATCCACGTCACAGCAGCAGCAATGCCAACGGTGAGACGATGGGCGCGGCACACGAAAAGGCGTCCAGCGGCGCTGCGGCTGCCCGTGGCGGCGGGTTCCACATGCACCATCCCTCGCACGCACGCGCGCACGCCGACAACCAGGCACCCTCACCAGCCGCCGCCGTCGTCGAAATACCGCTCACACCCATGCCCCGCGACGGCTGGGCGCACACGCGGCCCCGCTACTCGTCCCGCGGCCGTGGACGTGGCCGGCGCAACAGCCGCAGCAACCTCAGCAGCCGCAACGAGTCGTTCCTCGACCTCCTCTTCATTCTCGTCCCCACGCTCGCCGCCTGCGCGCTCTCCTTCGTCCTCGGCATCTCATTCGAGGTGTTGCGCTCGTCCATCATCGGCGCCAAGGGCAGCAGCGGAAGCACTAGATCCCGCTTCAGTGCGTCGCGCTGGAGCGGCGCGTACTCCCTTGACGGCGCAGGGGCCGCTGCCATCGCCGCCGGTCCCGGGTGTTCGGCGATGGACCTTGCCATGGCGCACATCCAGCCGGTGGAGACGCTGCGAATTCACTCACACGTAAGTAGCGTCTGAATGCACCCAAGGCATATTGATCAATGACTGACCCCCTTTCCTCTCCTCGGCCGGCTACAACGCAGAATGACGAGACGCGCGCCAAGCCGCTACTCGAAGCGCTCTCGTACGGCGCCATCTCGGTTGAAGCGGACGTATGGCGCGTCGATAACTCGTCCCTCCTGTACGTCGGCCACGAGCTCGAGTCGCTCTCCGAAGTGTACACGCTCCGCAGCACATACATCGACCCGCTCGTCACCATCCTCGAGCAGCGCAACGCGCGCGGCGTCGAGCCCAGCAGCAGAAGTAGTGCTGGTCGCAGGGGCCACCGCAGCGGCGACGATGCGCCTGCTCTAGAGCAGCAGAGCGACCGCCACAATCGGACCTGGAACGGCGTGTACAAGAGCGCGCCCGAGCAGACACTCTACCTTTTCCTCGACATCAAGTCGGACAGCTTGAGCACGTGGGCCTCGATGCACGATGCGCTTCAGCCGCTGCGCCAGCGCGGCTGGCTCACGCGCTGGTCCAACGGCCATGACCTCATTCCCGGCGCTGTGACGGTGATCGGGACCGGCGACGCACCCGTCTCGCTTGTCGCGCCGCAGCGCGACCGGGATGTGTTCATCGACGCGCCCGTCCACGACCTCGCGCAGCCTATCCGCGGCGACGACGGGCAGACGTACGCGTACAACGCCACGCTCTCCCCCATCGCCAGTGGCAACTGGCTCACCAGCATCAGCTACATGGGCCTCCTGCCTGCGAGCGACGCGACACGCGCGTCTATCCGCCGAATGAGCCGCGACGCCCACCGCCGCGGCATGTACGTCCGCTGGTGGGCCAACCCCGCGTGGCCGCCCTTTGCGCGCAACCGCGCGTGGAAAGTTATGCTAGACGAAGAGGTAGACTTGATCAACACCGACGTGCTCGAGAGCGCCGCTGACGTCCTGCTCGAGAGCGGCAAGTCGAAGAGACTGCAGCCGCTCGATACCAAGGTCAAGCATTGATTCCGCGGTCTCAGTCCCCCCCCCCCTTTGCTCTCGCTCTCGCACCTATTCTACATTACGGTTTGCTTGATTCCGTCCGTTACCGCGTGACACGCTCCTAGGGTTGTTTGAGGCTGCCTAGCTTTCAGCCTTCCATCTGCCTATTTGCGTATAGATCATGGCTCATCTCTCCATTATGTACATCTTGTTCTTTTTAGAAATGCAATCAAGGGTTGATACCCCATTCGGTGCTTAGCTACATTCCCGTGTGTCTCGCTGGCGCGTGCAGATACAGAGGTGCAAACGTCGCGCGCGCAGCGTACTTTTAAACACGCTACGTGGGACGCCAGCCAGGAGCAAGATTCTCGCAACGGAGCTGTGCTCCTTTGAAAGGCATACCTTACGTAGACTGCCCAGTGGATGCATGGCGAACAAATCGAAAGCGGATAGCGAGCGAGCGTCCTCCCTCTTGGAAGCGGGCAGGGTGGGGTAAAGTACAAAAGCTGAAAGCGAGAAGATCGCTTCTATGCTTCTGGTGGTGCTTCATCCACAATGCGAACGCTTTGCGCATATTGCACCGTGTTCATCTCGCTGAGACGTGAGATGACACGCGCAAAAGCGAAAAGCTCTTCTTCACCGGTGAAGATGGGGTTGCCGCCAATGTCGTCCATGGTCAGACCCTATTTTCACGCAGAGAAGCAAAAGGGGGGAGCGCATCCATCAGCGAACCTACATGGAATGCAGTTGAGCGATTCGGGGCACTTACAAGATCGTCCATGAGCGAGCGCATCGCGCCCTCGGTCGGCTTTCCAGCTGACGCGTCGGCGGAGAAGATTTGGAGAATGGGGCCCTCAGAGCTGAGGATAAGTTTAGATTTGCTCTCATACACAGAGTCGATGAACGTGATGAAGCGGCGCGCGAGATCGCGCTGGTGCAGGCCCATGCGCGGTACCTGATCGATGAAGATGGTGTGGAAGCGCCGGCAGATCTCAATGTAGTCTGCTGCCGCTTTCGGACTGCCACACAGCTCCGTAAACGTGAAGCGCGCGATGCGCGACGTGCTCTGCGGCACGATGAGATCTCGGCCCCATATCTGTAGTCTGCGGTTCTCCTTTATTTGCTCGTCCGATGTGAGCGCGGTCCAAATCTTCTCAAACTCGCTGTGATCCTCTTGGGCGTTGCCGTCAAAATAGACCTTGGACAGCGCCTTGGGAACTTTACGGTAGTCGGTGCCCGAATCGAGGTCTACCACCTGTAATCCTTGTTGGAGCAGCTCAATGCATGGGATAAAGGAGGAGCGTTGTATCCCATTCTTGTATAGATCCTTCGGATGTCGGCTGTGCGCAGGATCAATCTCAGTCCATGTCGCGACGTTTGAGAGGTACGGAAGGTGGAGCGCTCACTTGCTTGTAATAACGATGACTACCCCATTCGCAACCAGATACTCCATGAGCCGTCTGAGAATCATGGCATCAGCAATGTCCGTCACCTGTCCATGCGGATCGGAGCGGAAGACAGATCAGCTTCTGAAAGTCGCGAGCCCTCCGCGCAATGTACATGCCAACAAAGCTCACCTGAAACTCGTCAAAGCACAGAACCTCGCACTCGCTCGCAATCTCTCTTGCCACGGGCTCAATGGTATCCAGTTCCTGTCCTTCTGCGTCCTTCCTTGCTTTAAGAGCGGTTTCCCGCGCAGGCCCGCCAGCAATCGTCCCAAGTGCAGCCGCTGTATTAGTCAAGACGGCAGTGGTAGCAGAGACAACCATGCCTGACGGCTTATGGTGCAGCGATTTAAAGTAGTGCACGCGCTTGTGCGCTGAGATCATAAATTGGTGGAAATGGATTCGCCGCTTGCGCTTTATCGACGCAGGCAATGTGTTGTAAAATAGATCCATTAACATCCTAAAAAAAGGAGTTAACCGCAAGGTTATTCATCTTCGCGATTCAATTTATTAGAACAACATTAACTTACGATTTTCCCGTACCGACGTCTCCGTATAAGTACATCCCTTTCGGCACTGACTCGTCCAAGTGAACTGTGCCATCATTTTCGTCACCAGCATGGCTTTTACTGGAGAACAGACTGGAGAAGAGCCCTCCGAGGCCTTTCCCCGTTGACTTTGGCTGATTCGAGGGCGCTTTCGGTGGCTTTTGCTTGTACGTCTTGAGCTGGTCGTGTAGACCTTGGAGGCGTGCGACGATAGACCGTTGGAAAGAATCGTCGGTCAATACCCCTTTTGAGACAAGCCTGTCATACTCTGCTGATGGTCCGCTTTCTGTAGGTCTTGCTGAAACTTCGGCTAGCGATGGTGACGCCGCTGAAGGTGCTGGTTTCGATACTGATAATGACGTGCTGCTAATGTGAACGGTTCGCCGTGTGCTTGCTTGGCATAAAGGCCACTGGTGCGCTGCTCGTCGCCCGTTTTCAAGTGCTTGCTTTCTGCATGTACTTTCATGGCTCAAACCCCGAGCACCAGAAGATGCAGTCGCTCCTGCAGTTAGCTTGCGGCTAGACGCTGCTGCTTGCCTTTTCTGGAGGGTAACCCTGCTAGCGACTCGTTGCGAGATGAGCAGCGTCATGCGCGATCCGCTCACGATCATCGTAACCAACGCGCAACACTTCTGGCGCAATGTTCACTTCTCCACACGGGTCGCTGTGACCTCCTCTATCTGCTCCTTACCGGCAGTGTCGATGGGCAGCGATGGCCAGTGGACAAGCTGAAAGCACGAATGAAGGCCCATGTCAGAATTCTCGAATGAACTACAGATGGAGAGAAGCAGTCAAGCTGAGCAACATCGCATGTGTGTCCGGCAGGGCCGAAACAGAACAGGCTCTTCCTCTCAGGTCTCATCTCCTTGCCAGATATTGCGAGAATAGGGTTGTGGCAACAGTGCGGCAGGGATGCTTTACTTCCTAATTGCTACGAGTACTTATACATACACGTATCCTTTCACACTGAGGACCATGGAATGTGTAGTAGTAGTTGCAATGATGCACGCAGGGGGCCAGGGAACGGACAATCGCATCCCACCGCGTCGCAATGGCTCAGGCAACGATCCCAGCGTTGGTGGCAGAAAAGACGAACAATGGCATCCTTAAGGCTCGCCGTCGCATTCGGCCCGTCACCGTGCGCTTCACCGAGCCTGGCATCGCTGACCTGACGACTGAGCTCGTCGCTGAGACGCTGTATGAAATCCGCCAAACTCGCCGGCAGCAAGGCCTGGAGGATACAGCGTCTGTTGGATATTCAACAGATATCAAGCGCAACGGTAAAGCACGCAAAGTAGACGCTGGTGTCAGCGATCGCGCAGATGACGATGATGATAGCTCAGATTCGGACTCAAGCTCCTCCACCGCCAGCACAGACACAGTTCGAGGTGCTTCCGGCCGCTCCAATACCACTCAAAATCATCATAGACCTTGCATCACCGTGCTCAGATCAACGGACGAGACGGTCGGATCTTTCCGCGCGCGTATCTACCAGTCTCACTTACCCCCGGACTTCCAACGGCGGCAGGTCCGCCTCATCCACGCAGGGCGTATCCTCAAAGATGATGGCATCAAGCTGGTCGACTGGCTCGACACGCTGGATGAAAAGCGGGAGAGTTCGCTCCTTGGAATAGAGGGCAGCTCGGAGCAAAGGCCGGGAGCGGGTGCAGCAGCTACTGTCAACTCTCGGAAGGACGAGCAAGCGAGGGAAGGAGAAGCACTCGTGCGAGAGCTTGCAAAACAGGGACGGCGGGCACGAAAGCAGGCGCTACGGACTGCCAAGAATATTGGAGGCTGGATCGAAGATCGCGCGACCAAGGCCCTCGCCGATGTCGGAGCTGGGCCGCATAGCCCTCTTTTACCTCTTTCGGTGCCGGCCAAAGAGACGCATGTGCTGTTTGACAGCGATACGCTTGAGGACGAAATTGCAAAAAAGAAACCAGAAAACAGACCCTCAAGGCAGACCTCCAAGGGTAAAGGCCGCGCTACCGAGGCCGACATGGCGCGCTGGTTGCAGCCATCGAACCTCACCGTCGAAGAGTCTCGGGCTTCCAACACGGTGTACATTCAGTGCTCGATCGGTCCTGAGATGGACGTGGACCAGATACGACAGCGCAAAGAGGAGCAAACACAAGCCCAGCAAGGGAGAGCAACACTTTCGTGGCCATCAGACAACCAAGAGGCATTTGCATCTGGATCCACACGTCAACAATACTCCGGCTTCGACAGGCTGCGCGAAACCGCCGGTCTGAATGCGTCCGATATCTCGACGATGCGCTACCACTTTCGGCACGCCCGGCCAGAGCTGCTCCTCGACCGTTCCGGCGACGTTCTCCGTCGCGCCGAAGAGGACGAGCACGCGCGTGCGCTTGAAGAACAGTGGATTGATGGCATGGTCGGCGCGCAGAACGGGAGAGACGATGGTGGCACAGCTGGATCTGCGTCCGGGTCTCAGAGTTCGAGGACGACGCTGTTCGGCATGATGATAGGCTTCTTCTTCCCCGTCGTAAGTGCTGATTGTGTCAGGCGAGCCTTGGCAATAGTTTCTGCTTACTCTCAACGCTTGGGTCTTCCTCACCGCTCCTGTTCAGCTCCCGCTGTTCTTCCTATCAGACAAACCGCATCCTTCATGGTTCCCTTCGATCAACTCGCACCCGCGACTGACAGACTCCGATTCCGAGGACGACGGCGACGATGATGACGAAGACGCCGATGCAGAAGGAGATAGACGGCGCGAAGGGGAGGCGGGCCAAGATGGAGATGGAAACGGATACACCAGCGGCGGAAATCGCAACGTGCGAAGTGCAGAAGAGCGGCTGGAGGTACGCCGCGCTCAGGCAGCGCAACGAAGAGCGCTGCGCGGCGGGACCGTCTTTGGTGCGCCGCTGCAGAACGCCATCTTCATGGGCATTATGGCCAATCTCTTTTTTGCGCTGTTCAAGAACTTCTTCGCGCCGGATTAAGATCACACAGCAGATCACTGCGTGGCTTTTCGATGTACTGTTCCCGCGCCGCAGACATGCATTTCGCTGATCTTCATCATGCACATCCGTGCAAAGCAATTTGATCACACGTTTCCGTGAGCTGTGTCAATGCAAGCGCGCGCAAGCTTGCGCATTGGATTCTGGTTACTCTAGCGTGGAGCCTGGTTCTTAGATATGGGAACCAACAAATACCCTACCTAGACACCGACAAGTTGCCGACGTTGTCTCTGTCGCCAATTGCCAGCCGCCCGCAGTGCCTGGCCGCGACTCAACACTCTTCATCCACCATGTATGTCGTTCTGGCGGCGACACCACCACCTGCCAACTTGAGCGGCATCAATGCCAGCGCTGGCCAATGAGAGGCAGGCACGCCATTGACTCCCTTCACAGCCTGCCTCAGCCGCCCGGAACAGCATTTGCCGACCTTTGCTCTGCGACTTGCGCAGCTCATAACATTCATCCAACCGTAGACGCACACACCACATTCGCCCTTCCTGCTTGGCCCGGCAGCATCAGTGGATACGAGGCAGAAGCGAAATAGCGTGTCACGATGGCTTCGTCCTTCAAGATCAAGCTTCGGCTGCCGACGCGCGATGAAGATGAAGCTGGGATGAGCATAGCGCACCACAGCAGCACGCCATTCTACAGCGACTCTGATGCCCAAAGCGGTGAGAACAGCTTGTCAACCTGACGAAGCCAAATTTATTCCATCTAGGTGCTGATCACCTTCTGCCTTTCGCGCCACGCAGAAGAAGAGCGCGACGAGCTTGAAGATTCTGGTGATGATGACCAGAGCCTCGAGGCCTCCAGCGTGGGTCAGGCTCAGTCCTCGCCTTTGCGACCCAAACATTTATGTGAGCCTTGGTGCCGATGATACCGACCACTCCTACTTGCTGATCAATACTCATCGCTCCTCATCACAGCGTCGCCAATTAAAGCCAGCGCAGAGCCCAGCCCGGGGAAACTCAAAGCCGGTGCAAAAAAATCATCAAAGAAAGGCGAAGGCCCGTCAGTGACCAAGCGCAAGAGCACTGGTAGTCTTCCCAACACAAAGGCAGCTGCATCAGCAGCTGCAAGTGTTGACGCCCCTCGTACTCTCGACGACTTACCTGCGTCCAAACGAAGGAAGGTCAGCATGAAGCTCGGGGCAGCCGGACCCGGTCGAGGCTGGCGCAAAGGTCTCAAGCATGGGATGAAGCCGCTGTACAAGATGCCTGATGGCTCTTTGGTACCTATGAGCATTGATGAAGGGCGCAAACTCAAAGCTGCTGAGCTCAAAGCTGCACAGCAGAAAGCGGCTGAAAGAGGCAGCAGCCCTCTCGTTCCCAAGCAGAAAGGTGCCGCAGCAACTGGTTCACCTGCACCATCTGCAGCAAGTGCCGCGCCCAAAAAAAGCAAAGCACCTGCCAGGATCGTCTATCCACCTATCCCAGTACCCAAGAACGTGGTCCCAGTGAAGAATTATGCAAAGATACCGATGAGCTTCCCGGCCATCGTCCCGCTGGACCGCTCGGGTACCAGCAAGCTACCGCGTCGATGGACACAAGGCAAGCGGGAAATCCTGACGCTCGGCGGGCGCGTTCTCGAACTGCCGACTTGGTGGGGCGGTCCGAACCTCGGGTTCGAGCCTGTTGTCAAGGAAGACGAAGTTGCACAGCAAGCTGGCACTGGCTCTGGGAAGAGTAAATGTGCTGGTGCGGGCACAGGAACAACCACGACACCTGGCACGGGCGGCGCAAGCACGCCGGTACCGACAACGAAGAACCCTGCCACTTAGTGTTAGCGGAACCCCGCCCCCCTGTTGGCTCGCATGCACTGCTGGTGCCGATGGAAGGTAGTTTCAACGCGCACCAACAGCCACGAGTCGCAAGTCTATCGAGGAGCCGGAATTTTCGTTCAACTGGGCGAGCGAGTAGCCCAGCTTATTCGCTAGCTTCACGAGCTCGTCACCGGGCTCCTCGGCTAACGCACACTTGCCTCATCACACACCCTCAGCTCTTTCCGCAAGGATCACGATTCCACCGCTCTTTGCAGAGAGCTTGTATAAGTATTGCACTTTCTCCAACCCGAAATTTCGGCGAGAGTTCCAAAATTTTCGCTGGAAAATGTGCGCACGCACTGCATGTCCTCGCGGGTGAAATCGTCTGGCATTGTTTAAAGTGCGATACAAGGTAGCTGAGCCGCTTCCGTTTAATAGGTCCCTCGAGCTGCGGCCTCAGGATACGCGAGAATCACCCTGTCCCATCAATCCGTCTTCTCGACCTGCTCGCGCGTCGAACCGTAGGTGCCGTTCGCACTTGTATGAGAGGGTACCGCGACTGAGGTCCATCGCTTGCGGCCAAAGCGTCCGAATGCGGACTCTCCGGTCGCGAGGCCGATGAGAACGGCGACAAAGTAGTAGGCATTCATCGTCCTGGCTCATGAGTGCCGAGTCGAGTAGGTACCGGTGGACGGAGTGCAGGACAGACTGAGCGTCAATGGATGAAATGCTACGCTTTATTTATATGGTGCACTCACATGACGGCAAGCATGAGCAGATAGAGGATACCGCTCTGCAGCAGTTGAAACAATCCCCTCGGTACATCGCAGCTTGCTTCCCATGGTGGCGCTCTTCGTGCATCATATGCAAGGTTTGCAGTTGCTGTCGAAGATGATCCTCGTCTTTTTTCCGCTCTTCTGAAAGCCTCGTCGTGCCAATAAGCGACCAAGCCCCTTTCGATTGCATGGAGCCAGCGTGAGAGCAATCCCATGAAGAAGAGCAGGGCGCAGGTGCCCAAGATGGCCGGGGCAGTCGTTGGTGCAAAGTGCGCCAACCAAACCACATCGCCTCCACCAGCATGGAACCCCGTCATCGTCATCCCCTGGCCGGCCGCGCCGCCGCTGGCGCTCGAGGTGCTGTTGTCACCCATGTTCATGCCCATCACCTCGCCCATAGCCATTCCTGCCGTATATCCTATGTCCTTCTTGGTGTGTTCTCCAGCAGCTTCCTTTGGACGTCAACGATATTGATATCGCACCGCGCAAGTTGGATGTAGTCGCGCACGCGGGCTCTACTTGCAGAATGCGAAAAAAAATACCTCGGCGCCTTTTTGGCGGCAAAGAGGGGCACGAATTGAATCGAGCTGGAGTGGGATTATGATCTTGTAGACTGGCGAATTATTTCCAGTGTTTTGCTAGTAGTAGTCGAGAGCATATTGTGAGAGACGAGCAGAGAGCCAAAGTCGAGGTGGTCAAGGTCAAATAAGTTAGGAGGCGGGGTGAGATGGCTACCAGTTGCGAAGGAGAGCGCAACACCTTATCTCGGAGCCTTTTTGGGCTCATCCCCGCGGCATCCAAACAAACCGCGCTCGTCGATGGGGCCAAGAGGTGACTCCCATTTCTCAACAATACGGCAACAAAAGTTGCAGGCCTCCTTCACATCATTAAATACACCGACGGAGCCACGCCTTGGAAGCTAATATCGGCCCTCACCCACAGAAGCTTCGCGTTGCAAGAGGGTAACATTCTGATCCGACTGCGCGCACGAGATTCACCCAAGATGCAGAGCCATGACAGAATCACAGCAGTGCATGGTGAGTACAGACTGCCCCCCCCCCTATTCCCCCGGGAGTCACCTGATTCGTAGGAGCGCAGCTGACCATCGAATGGTGGATCGGCCTGCGGACTTGCGAATTTGGCAGCTGTGTTTGCATGCATCGTCGTCCTCTTCCTCCTGCCCTCCACCATAATCATGACGCGGGTTCAAAGGAGCTCGCCCGGTTGGCTGCGGCTACACCGCCTGTTGAACGGCATCACCGTTGCCCTCATCATCCTCATTTTCGGACTAGGAATGGCAGCCGTAGGCACGCAAGGTGATGGGACTCAATTTAGTGGCGACGAAAGCGACTTGCATCACAAGCTCGGCTTGGTCATCTTTATCCTTGTCCTGTTACAAGCGCTGCTCGGCATCGCTGCACATCAGACCACTACTTCTGGGGGGGAACTGGGTTCTCTCTTCATGGGACGCAAGCAATGGGTGCGATGTGTCCACTTCTGCGTCGGCATCATCATAGCCGGCTTGTTGTACTGGATCACATGGAACGGCCTGCATACCGAGTGGGTTGCCATGAGCACGGAAGAGACCAGCACTCCAGAGGCCGTGCAGGTGCTTTTCTGGATCATCTTCATCCCACCAGTTGCTTTCTACCTCGTCAGGCTAGGCTCCAGTACCCTAAGGTCGATGGAAGGCGAACAACAACCAATCATGCTTGGGGGCAAAGAGGGATTCAGCGAGGCGTGCGACTGCTAGGCGGTGCCATGCAAGATTCAGTCGAAGTCTTTCATGTATTTTTACATGTCGCAAGCTGTTATGGCAGTAGTAAAGTAGGAGTTTGCGTCGCGAAGCGTGTTTGCGTATCGATAGCATGAGCAGTCCATTTCCAGAGCGAGTATGAGAAAACGAACGCCGCTTCGGCATCTGTCGCGAGTCGGTAATGTCAAATCGCTAAGCGAAGTACTAAATGCTGAGTCATGAAGGTTGGACGATGAACCCTGCACCTGTACGATAAAGAGACTCTAGGAATACTTCTCAACCTGATGCCACCGCCACGCATACTTGAGTGTGCATGCGCACATCATCTTTCCACGAACTCCTTCTCCAGTCGTGCACAATGTCGGACGTTGTCTCACCCTCTTTCCTTGATCAAGAAAACCCCCGATACTCTCTCTCTCTCTTTGACTGTACAGTGTGGCGGGTGACCTGCTATCGTCAGGAAAGTAATCACGCTGACACTTCCCGGTCTTAGCAGCAAACAGCACAACTCTTTCCACTGATCCTGCGCGACCTTATTCTAGATCAACTCGGGTGACAAACAAGGCGGCACTGGGTTGCATTCTGCAACGCTTATTCCACAGTTTCTGACGTCATTCACTCTCTCCTCCTTGTCACGCGTCACACGACTTGATTTGACCAAGGTGGCGCAGTATGTGTGAAAGGATTGAGTTGAGCGTTGCGTAGACGAGGAAGTTTGGACTGTCGAGGCGACTGCTTCCCGTTCAAAAGCACTCCACAATCAATTCATCAGGAGCGAGCATCGCGGGTTCTCTTCCTATATAATTTTTACATTAATGGGGGCGGGTTATGGAGCCAGTGAAAGTGTTCGCACTCCATTTATATACATATGTATATATGAGGCATGACGTGCCGACCTTGAATATTGTTTGGCTTGCTCCTCCGCGGGATAATAATTAAAGCGCTACCGCGCGCATGTGTCCAGCAGGTGTGCTCGGGTTGTATGTGTCCATAATTTCACTTATGGATTCGTCCGCGCCCCGCGGGGACTGTCGATGGCTCATGCAGTTATTTTTTGTTCCGACTGTCCGCACCGCCGACATCCTTGATAACCGTACAATCCACGGGCGATTATGACCCGCTATGACGTCGTCAGTCTGCAACATCACTGGTATTATTACGATTTGGTAAATTCATTGTGTTACCCATTTTTCGATATATTCGTGATATACATTCCATTATCACAATTCATACATGCCATCACCTCCCGTTCTCTTTATGAACGCTTTTTGGGGCATAGGTTCAGTCTAATAGGGATCAGGAAGCCCATTGTTACCCGAAATTGCCCATGCTTAACTGCACAGAGAGGTGTAGCATCGTTAATGTCAAAATACTCCTGCCGCTGGCAATCCGGGTGGCGCCTCGAAGGCACCAAGCGGGAGCCATAGTGGCTCCTGCAGCTGTCACCGGCTGACCATCGGTCATCACCAGGAGCGACAGTCGAAGCGTTCGGCCACAGCGGCAAGCGTAGCCAACCCAGATCGGGTTCAGCTTCCATCAATCAGCACCCTTGTGTGAGATGCGCAGCACATCTTGTGTGCAACACACTTCTCGCATCGCATATAAGTAATCACACTCATCTCATCGCATTCCCTCAATGTATCTAGTCCTAAACGAATTCACTACAGGATCTACCCAGAGAGTGGCTCGCCCCTGGCCCCTCTGCTTCCGGCACTCTGGCCTTTGGAGGTCCTGACTTGCCTGCCCCAAAGTGAGCCATGGTAAAGGCAGCCCACTGCATGGTCGAGTCGAGTCAGTCTGTCATCCAGCAAAACCAAGCAAAGGGTCAGCAGATAGAGGTAAAGTCTTGTGGTCTTTTTTACCTAGCTCGAATATCTTGAGAGACAACATTGGGATGGCACGTCCAACAGTCTGGGACCTGTTGGAACAATCAAAGACCCATACAGCTGATGATAAAGTCAAAAAGTCCGCTCATCCTCCACTGATACCCCTGGCGGAAAGAATGACCATTGGAATATACATATTGCGCACAGGCGCTTGCGTTCGGCGGGCCGCCGGCTGCATTGTGCGGTCTTCGAGACAGCTTCAAAGTGAGAATTCCCTGCAAGAGACGGCCCGTGATAAGGTTGGCATCACCTTACAGGGTCTTTCATGCACTCTTCAATCCTCTGACTGCGAATGGGTTTGAAAGAAGCTACATAGTTCATCCTTCCGCAGAGATCCCGTCACATGCAAAGGATCGAGATGACTCGATTTATAATATTGGTTTCCGCGGGACCATCGGCGCGATCGATGGCACAAGAATCCCCATCGCTGTCATGGAAATCACGAATCCCGCGTCTTGGCGCGACTACATGTGTAACATATTGCAGAATATCTTCGCAGCTTGCGATTTCGGAATAAGCATCACATGGATTGCTTCCGGTTGGGATGGCGGGGCAAACAATCAACACATGCAGAATAGCGCACAAGAGGGGTGGTGTCTTTCGTGGAAGGCGCTGAAGGTCAAGCCAACCTGGGCACGGCCATGCAAGCGAGAGTTTCTTGGCGGGGCACCGCCGCCTTTGCTCTCTCCTTGGGAAGGAGACGCTGAATGAGACGGAATGGATACTAAAGCAGTGAGTGAGGGCTCTCCTGTGTCTTGATAGATGGCGTCTACATTAGAGAGCAGACCAGAGATTCTTGAATATCGAGTGGTCTCAAGACTGTTTTGATTTGCGGGGCCAACACGACCGAAGCGAGTGAGAGCATCGTGGGCATGTGGGGCATCTGTGGGAAGTGGAACAGGTGTCGATACCAACTGGGAGTTCTGGTGACGGAACTGGCGTAGCTCGATCGCGCGAAGACACAAGTTCGGCCGGGGGCGGCATGCTAGCAAAAACAGCTTCCACTGTCTCAGAGCAACAAATGGAAGAATTGTCACGCGGGTTTTCTCTTGAGACTGTGGTGCTTGTGAGCCACGAGTCGTCAGATCCAGGCGCGCTCCAGACGGACCACGAGCTTCGATAGGATCCTGGCGTGCATTAGTCATAGTGACATCGATAGTGAGAGAAAATACAACCGTCTTTTCCCCGATGACTCGGGACTTGGGGAATGAAATGACGACTCCGCAGATCGCGTAGATATGAATGGTGAAGACGTAATGATGCGAGATGTGACAGCGGTTATATGTGTTGAAAATGGGGTTGAAGCAGGTTGCCTTGTGGTGTAGCGATGACGTCATGTCAATTTGGTGGGTTGTCTGCACACTGGATTGCTCGCAGAGCTTTGGCTGGTGCACCCGCAAAGATCTTGTCAGCGCGGATTGCTTTCCATCGGCGCAACAATTTTTGGGTAGTCTGCACGCTCCGCAGGCAAACGAGCACGCGTAGTCGTTGCCTAGGTCCTGCGATCGTACGCAGAGGTGAGGCGGACAAATAGTGGGAAATGCGCAGACGCGGACAGCCGAACGAAAGAATTAACGATGAACGAACACGGCCACGCAAGCCAAGTGGCACTGACTGGCCGAAGAGAGCGGAGGTGGCCCATGTAGCTTGCTCATGGGGAGCAGGTCTTATTCGGTGCAACATGTGGCCGCGCGATGCAGATTCTAAAGGGTGGTGCATAACTTCCCAAGTTGGCTCGTGTGGATATCGATTGCACGATGACGCGCTTCGGGCTTCACAACTCTCTCTTCGGCGTTCCACCGCTAGAACTCAGCAACTTCCCAGCGTTGCATCCATTCGCATTGCATCGATTCAGCCTATCTGGTGGATGAAAACATCAGCTAGCTCTCTGCATTCAGCATTTGCTGAAGCTAGCCATACACCGCAAGCGTCACAAGCCGGGTCAGCTCGATTCTGTGAGCGTGTACTCCACGATTGCACACCCAACCCTCCAGCACCCATCCGCCTTGACGAGGCTTATCCAGGATGTCGTCCTCTACACGTGCCCCGTGGCTCCCGCCGCTCATGCCAAGGACGCCCGCAGATGTATACATGCTTGCCCTTGCCGGCATGCAGCTCATGCTTGTGGTCGGTCTCGTTACCATTGTCATTCCTGCTCCGCACGGCAAATGGGGGCCCAGGAACGCAAGCGGGCTCAACAAATTCAAGATCAATGGTAAGTACAAGATACGCACCAATGGTCGTGGTCGTCCTTTCTTTAGCTGAAGTGTCGGATGCCCTACCTGCCCTTTGGGCTTCTTTTGGAAGGCAACCTGGGGTGGTTTCTGATGGAGATCTGGGGCCCAGTGATTCTGCTCCTTTCCATGAGCTCTTCTTCAGTTCTCTCCACGTCTGGCCCCCTCAAGCTGTCGACAATTTTCCCCCAGCCTTCTTTTTCGAACTTCCTTGCGCTTCCATTGCCTAATCAGATATTGGGAATGTTTTATGCAGTGCACTACGTGAACCGCGCCGTCATCAATCCTTTGCGATCACCGCCACGCACAGATATGTCTCTCATCGTCCCAGCGTGGGCTGCCGTCTTCCAGATCACCAACGGTTTCCTCCTCGGCAACTGGCTCGCAGGTCGTGCGCCTGCGTTCATCATCTCGCCTTCCATTGCTGCACCCCTCAAGCAGGCCAAAGGCATCTTCTCCCTCTTCTTGCGTGGTGGTTCCAGTAATGCACCCACAGCTGCAGTGACAATCAAGCACGCTGCCATCAGCCCGAGCACGATCCTTGCGCGACCGGGCCTCTTACCCGATGCCACATTGCGTTCTCCGCTCTTCTGGATAGGTCTGTTTGGTGCCATCGCAGGCCTCGCGTCCAATATTTACCACGACGAGATTCTCGCCAACTTGCGCCGGGCACCTGTGGCTGGTGTCCCTGCCTGCAACGCAGCTTCAGATGCACTGGTCGACGGCAAACCGCCCGCGAGGAATATGCACAGTCACGCAAACGGTGGTGCGGCTGCAGGGAATGAGCAGGTGCATCTCGACACGAATGGTAAAGCCGTCATCAAGCACGGCGAAGAGGACAGTGTCACGGTTGGCACGAGCACGTACCGGATCCCGCGCGGAGGGTTATTCGACTTTGTTGATCACCCGCACTATGTCTCTGAATGTGAGGACAATCAGTTTGTGTACGAGTGAATTTGAGGATTGCTGAAGAATTTCGGGCGTTACTCTTTCTCTCCTAAATAGGGTTCGAATGGTCGTGCTTTGCGATCGCTTCACTTGTCTTCTTCTCAGCACTGGTCCCATCGCCTTCGCCTCTGGCATCTTCCTCCGCCGTAACTTCGCTCAAGTGGTACATCTCCGCGGCAGGCTTATTGCTCCGCATCCCAACTGCGCTCTTCCCGCTCGTCGAAATCGCTGTCATGTCGCCGCGCGCTATCAAAGGCCACGAGTGGTACAAGAAGACATTTGGGAGCAGGTACCCGCAGCAAAGGAAGGCGCTCATTCCTGGCATCCTCTGAGCTGGTGATGTGTGCGCAGCATGTTACGACAACAAACCTCACCAGCTTTTGACTCCGGGAAAACAGCTAGCAAAATTCGTTACGTCTTCATCTACTTTAACCTTTTTATTGCTTCGCGCGACATTCGCGCAGCCCATAAATTGCCCAGAATCCACTATTCGTGACATACCCGGCCGAATGACTAATATCAGATTACTGTTTGAAATGCATGGATAAATGCCCTGTCGACACGCGCGCTCCTACTTTTTACTCCTTACCATCTGCGCCTTGTCATTGGCATGGCTCAGAGATCATGGAACGAGTACACCAGCTTCTTCCTCGCTGACGATCCGTCCAATCTCGGTCCGCAGCAAGCTCCACAGCTCCACCGTGTCCTGACCTTCTCGCTTGGAAAACCACAATCCACCGGTTTCTCCCGTGCTGTTACCATCTTTATCTTCGGACGCGGAGGCAAAGCTCATGCGATAAGGACCCGAGTAGGGGGAGGAGAGCCAAATTTGCTGATTTGGGGGCTGCTTGTTGATCACGTACGTCCCATGCGAACCAAATTTAACATTGAGAACGCCAGCCTGTGCGAACGATGTGAGGTCCCAAAGGAGTTAAAGTTATTAGCCGCTGCGGCTTCCGCATTTGTCCACTGTTGCTGCTCATGACTGAACATACTGCTGCTTCGATGTCCCAATCTTCTCCATTCTGATCTGCCTCCTCGATGACTGCCTCCAGCTTGTCCTGCAGCGAGTCAAGGGTAAGGTTCGACACCTTATTGTATTCTGTCATGGTCAAATTCCTATGGAAGAGCGCATGCGCCAATGCAGAGGATCAGTCTTAGCACTCGAATTACTTGAGCGCATACGAAGTATATCTCACGCGCGCTTGAAATTTGGCTTCCGTGCAGCTGTCGAGGAATGCAAGCCTCTTGGGCGCTGGGATGAAATGCCAGCGTTGCGCCCAGCCGCGGCTTCCCAAGGCGTCCGACAACGCACAGCTTGCTGGTTCCTCTGTTGCGTTGAGGGGCACTTTGCTGTCGCCTTAGAAGCCGCCAAGCTGATTGTACGTCGCGAGAACGGGGAAGGTCTCAAATTCGTGATTTCCCCATGCAGCACCGGACGCGTGAGCGAAAGCGCCTGACGACGTGTGGCTGCATCGAGTGACGCGCTAATGCGGCGGCTGCTGCCACATGCGCAGGTGTTTTTCGTCCATGACATTTCGGGCAAGCTATATTAAGGGAGGCGTTGACCTGGATCTGTTGCACAACTGCCGTATACTCCAGCAATGGCAGGCCAGGGCTGTAAATTGCAAGGAGGAACTATGGATATGCTATTGCGAATTGACGATGATGCGATGAAGTTGCAAGCTGAAGCGCCGAAGCCTGCTGAAATACAGATGGTGGACGAACCCTATTTAGGTTCAAGTTTCATACTAATTAACTATCACAGGCACACACAGGATGCTACACATCGAATTGAAGGCTCCAAAGCCGAAGGTGACATGGGCGTGTAATGCTGCTCAAGGGAAAGGCCTTGTGTAAGGTCCACAGACTTTTGGAAACAAGCACTCATGCCTGCCACATTGACCAATACGAAGCGCTGCTCAGCTTACATAGAGAGTCTGCCATAGACTATAGAAGCTAGACGCTACGGAAGGCGCCGCCAGGTCAAAATGACAAAATTACGGATCGCATGCCTGCACGGGTACACGTCCAATGCCTTCATCTTCTCTCGACGATGCGGAGCTATTCGGAAGGCTTGCAAAGGCGCGTTCTTGGCTTTACGCATCTTGTACTTGTGGCATATCCACATTGGGGATGCACACTGACGAGTCTCTCTACGAACCTGATTTCATCCCCATGCTTGTTGCTGCCATTCAGACGTCGCCGAGTTCCACTTCATCAATGGCCCTCACCTTGTACAGCCGATCTCAGGTCTAGGCGGCTTGGACGGCCCTTCAGAGCGTGAGGTGGTGGATGAAACCACGCCTTTAGAAGAGCAGCCGCGTGCGTGGTGGCGTGCACAGGACGACAGGACATACAGCGGGTGGGACGAGACGGTCGAGTTTCTGAATGCACAGATGGCCGAGACCGGCCCATGGGATGCTATCATGGGCTTCTCTCAGGGAGCTTGCATGACCGGCCTGCTCGCTGCAGCGTTTGAGAAGCCTGACAGGGTGCCGGGGCTGAGGCTACACCGGGATCAAACTCCACTCAAGTTTGCGATTGCCATCTCTGGCTTCAGGAGCAGAGAACCGCGTCACGAAGCACTATTTGAGGAGAAAATCCGAACTCCAATGTTGTGCGTGCTTGGGAAGGAGGACTACATTGTCGAAGCGGGTGGGTCTGGGCGAATCTTTTTGCTCTCGGCATTCACAATCAAACTCGTGCTGATACGCTTATACCCGCGCCTCCTTTATGACTGGTTCGCGCAGACCGATCGCAAACACTTACGGACGCCTGCGCAAATGTTCGCGTCGAATGGCACGAAGGCGGGCATGCGACCCCTTCTCAGTGAGTGTACGCAGGTGGCTTCAATGCAGCTGTGGCCGCGGCAGGGCTGGCTGCCGCATGGAGGCAACACTCATCAACTCTCAATTTTGATCTTGCAGAGCACCATGGCGCAACTTCTTCCGCGACTATATCGCCGCCTTTGCGGAGCCGTCTGCGGGGCTCGACTGGCGCACGCTCGCAGGGCCGTCCGATCGACCAAAAGGTTCGCCTTCTTCTGCCATAGCGTCGGCGAACAGTAGCGGTGCGAGCACGCCGGTGCTTGGTGCCAACAGCTCTTCTCATCGTCGGCCTGGAAAATCGTTGGCTGATGCTGAACATGAGGAGGAGCAGGAGAGGCTGGCGGCGCTTGTAGGGTCAAAGCCGACGTTGTGAGGGCCAGAGGTGGATGTATGTAATCTATAGTACAATCAGCGCTTTGCTCCTCTTGAATGTAGTGCGCGTTCGCAGTTTTCGAGCGTTGAAGGACATGCACAAGCACGAGTTCGCTCCGCGACTCACTTATTGGATCGAGTGCAGGAGATGTATGATGCACTTTTTGAGTTCAAAAATCGACGCAGTACAGGAATTCTTTGACACTCAAGATGTGCCAGTAACTGAAGCCGCGAATGATTCTGACCAGCTGTTTCGTATAGCTTCCAATCGAGCAAGGCTTATGGTCAAAACATATATCCAGAGTATTTTCGAGCTGCCCAACAGACTATCGAATGCCGATGGCTGAATCAAGTCATGTTATGTGGCATGATGTCAGACCTGTCGAGTGTTGGTCAGCTGCAATCGATGCGAGGACACACCGGACGGTCTGATTGTGTTCAAACGCGGCTGCCGGGCTGGAATGCATCTTGCCTCCAGAAGTCAGAAATGAGAACTTGCGAAATTGTAAAGATGCCGTATTAAGTCATAAATATTATGTGGCGAGCGCACTTCGTGAAAGTGCGGCAGCTCCAGTGTGCGTTCGTAGCTTCTGCTTGGTTGTCCGCTCAACGCACATAGAGTTTTGCTTTAATCCCATGCCCTTATGGATACTAATCACTGTTTAGAGCCAAAAAGGATTGCCTTGCTGCGCTCGCTAAGCCTGCTCTTGACGAGTGACGGATCAGGCCCAGACGTGATGCTTCCGCTCGTCAGAGATGACCCAGCCTGTGAAGAAGGATCAGAGCTTCTACCCAGGTTTTTTGCCGTGCCATCAGTAGTTTGGATACCGTCCAACTGGAATTGCCTCCGATTCGCCTCAAGAGCCGCCTGCCGCTCTCGCTCATACCTTTCCTGATCCCGCTGCTCTGCACGGTACCGCCGCACAATCACGCTCTCCGAGGGCCCCTCCTCTTCATCGGTAAGGTCCTCAGTCATGCCTTCCCCTAGGCTCGGCCACTGGCGCTCGTGCTGGGGTGCATCGAGTCCTGCTGGCCGCTGTTGCGGTGGCGCTTTTGATCCAACCCCCCTCCAAGCCTGCTGAAAGCCGAACTGACTCAGCTTGCTCTGATGCTGAGTGGCGTTCGCATCGAACGTCTCCTGGTCGAATGCTGCTTGAACACTACCGAATTCGAGCTCGACCCCGCTCCAGATGTCGTCCAACGCGACAAGTCGGCCCTGCCGCCTACGGGGCGATGCCGGGGTAGGCTTGATAGTGGTACTCGCTGCTGGCAGCATAGATTGAGGTGGAGAGCTGGACGGTGCCTGCTTTGCTGCAAACGAATTGAGGGTGGGTTCCAGCCTGTGCGGTGACGAAGAAGTATCCTGTATGATAGTCTCCGGCACGATTATCACGCTAGCTCTGCGGTCTTTGGTAGGGGAGAAGGGCAATGGCGAAGACGTGTTTTGCAGGACAGTCTCAGGCACCAGCGCCTGGTCCGTTGTCGCGGTCGAGGCTGGTCTGTGCGCTGGCGAAAATGCGCTTGCGGTGCCTGGCAGGCACAGAGACGACGACCTAAGATGGGCGGTCTCGGGAACAAGCACCTTGGCATCTACACCCACTGGCCGCACTGTTTGGTCATCCTCTTCGGAAGTATCTGACTCGTCCGACGGCCAGTCGAGAGGCTGAGTCTCCATCTCCAGCAGCGCCTTAGCACGTAGCTGTTTCCGAAGCGCGGCAATTCCCACACGCTGCGGAGACGTAGAGGAGCACGTCCCGTGCGATATGGTGTCGCCGCTGTCGTCCTCAGAAGCCCAAGCTAGTGGCTGCGTTTCTGAGAGCTGCGAAGATGGGAGCACTCTCCGTTGCGGAGAAGCCTGAGCCTTAAACAAAGGCGTTCTTGTGCCGCACCCTTTGGGTGGGCTCGAGGATACATTGCTCTTGGCTGGCGATATCGATGCCGAAGTCCGCCCGTCGTCCTCCAGCCATTCGAGGGCCTGTGTTTCGTTCGAAGCATCCAAGGGAGGCAAATTCCTCTGTACTTGTCCGCCCGACTTTGGCGCTGAAGGAGTCATGGATGAGATATGGCTCTTGCGACGCACTGGTGTCTGCGGCGGCAACATGAGGTGCACTCGCCGCTGAGGGCTGAGCGTCTGCTGTTGCGGCTGTTGCGGCGATGCGGGGGCGGATACCAAGCCTTGCGAAGGCAGAAAATGCAGAGGCGAGGAGGACACATCGTTGCATGGTAGTGGGGAAGGAGGCTGCAAGGGAACTTTGCGGGTTGAAACAAGGGTCTGATCGGTCGAGTCGTTCGACTCAAGTTCTTCAAAATACTCTTGTAAGCGTGTATTTGGGGTTTCAGGCGGGTGTGCAGACTTGATGCGAGCTTTGTTGCTCTTCTTCGCGTGTAGAGCGATAGCTCTTGGTCCTTCCGGATCGGGCGGACTCTGGTACAAGCCTTGGCGCTTGAGCCACGAAAGCTCGATTCCCTCTTGCGACTCGGTCGGCTGGATCCCGTTGAGGCGGCGGTATTGGTTCATGATTTGTGGATTGAGATTGCGCTGCCAATCCAGCTTCGGAGACTCGGGAAGTGTGTCGTGAACGAAAGGTGTTTGGCTTGCCAAGTCTATGTCGGACAAAAGCATAGACGGGTGCGACTCGACATAGTCATCTTCGTCATTTCCTCTGGTCGTTTCAGCTTCTCGCTCGAATCGCAGTGGGCCGGTATACATAGGTATCTCGTCCTCACACGTTCCTGTCGAGTTGTCATCAATGAGTGGCTCAAACTGCGACGTTGGCATGTTAAAGCAGGTGTGATCGTGAGTATTGGATCGGTACTTGGACATGGGAGGTTCGCTGTGGCGCGGCCGCTTGGCAAGGCTGACCGGACTCCCATTCTCTTCACTACTAGGGTCAATAGTCCGTTTCCATACGCTCGCATTGGACGGGCCTACATCGCTCTTCCTGTTCTGCGGTCGCCCGAGCATGCGTTCAGTGGAAGAGTAAACTGACTTAGGTGGAGTTGGGCCTCGGGCAAATGTTTGCACCTTTTCCACACACGTTGGGCTCTTGTGACGCGATCCCTGCAGAAATGTGCGCATACATGTCTGTTTTACCTGCGCCTTGATGGGCCGGTCGCCTCTCCGCGCTGGATTCACAACGACTGTTCCTTTCGAATGTATCTGTTTCCCTTTCGAGATTTGTAAGGGTCCAGTCGAGGAATCCTCCATCGCGAGCCTTAGTTGCTTAGAGATGGTGCCAGACATCTCAGGGTGCGACTGGGCCTTGTCTCTGGAGGCAGACCAGCTTATCTGGTCTACGTCAGTTGTACCGAATATCGCCTTGCTTGATTTGGAAGTCGTTTCTCTCTGAGCCGCCATTTTTCTGCTCTCTGGTCGCGCAACGTCGCGATCCCAAGTTTCTACATGTTCTTCAAAGGAATTCCGTGGATGTATGCTGACGCGTGACCACTTATTGTTCGAGTCGTCCGTAGCTTGAAGTGGCGGTCTCCTGTAGATTTGACCGTACGAATCGGCATCCTTGGCCTGTGGAGATTGTCCTCTCTTGCGATCCCGGATCCAGCCTCCTCCTAACTTCACAGGGGTTGGTGACGGAGAACTGCGCCGCGCATTGGCCTTCCCCCTCATCATTCTACGCCAGTGAGCAAGGTGTCAGTGGGACCGTCACAGCCAGGGTCGGTATATGCTGTAAGCTCACCAATGTATGTTACCCTTCGAGCAATCGATGAACCCTTCCTTGCATCATCCTGGAAATTGGAAATTGCATCATGCTAAGCCGTACGGGTGTTCCCGTGCACGAGAGGCCTCGAGGTCTTGAAGGGTCGGAGGTACATAGTCATATCCTACGGACGTGAACGAACGGACCAGTCAGCGTATGAGAGGTTCATCCTCTTGTCGCAAAGGTTGATTGGTGTGGAAGCTGCGATGTGCTTTGACGCGTCCCGCCAAAACAAAAAAGGTATACGGGCCACGCGCCCATGTCACATTATTTTCTTATCTCGGTATAAGTGTGCCAAAGAGGAAAGGATGGTCGTGGGTTAATGACGCAACGAGCAGAAGAATATCAGACTTCCTCCTTGCCTTTCAACAAGCTCCAAGCACCGGACATAGTACCAAGACCGCATCTCCTCGGCTTTTTGCATGATCAATTCAACCCGACCGACATCCATGGACTGTCTGCATCGGCTGGTGGAAGCGTGGACCGGACCGCCACGAGCAGCGCCGATCTCATCCCGATCGGTGGACCTGCTCCTCCTCGGCACGGGTTGGACGGGAAGCTTCCTGCTGCCGATAGCAGCAGACGCAGGCTTTCGAACCGCCAGCACGACGAGGGACGGGTCGAATGGGACCATCCCGTTCCATTTCGACCCAGATGTGGACGGCGATGATGATCTGGAGCAGTATATGCGGCTGCCAAACGCTACAACGGTAGTTATTATCTTTCCGCTGTATGACGGAGAGCACAGCAAAAGGCTTGTGCGCAGCTATGAGCGAACAAGGGATGAAGATGTGGCGAGGCCACGTTTCATCCTGCTTGGAAGCACCGGGATCTACAACGTGAGGCCGTCCTGCGCGCTAGAGCTGCTTCACTAGAGCTGACCAAGCAGCACTGATTTGCAGAATGGGTCGACTCTGCAAGCCAAGATTGCATGGGACTCTCCAAAAACAGCGCTGCCGCCGATGACGGAACTCAAAGGGAAACTCAAGAAGCACCAAAAGACCCCACGGAGTCCATGGATCGATCGCAACTCCGAATACGACACGACCAACCCGCGGGCAGCGGCTGAAGACGCTTTCCTGGCACTGTCGACCGCCTCGCCTCCATCGCGAGTCTCCGTGCTCTGCCTGTCCGGGCTGTGGGGTCACGGCAGGTCCCCACGGCGCTTCATCGCTGCGATGGCGAGCAGCAAACAGCGGCTGAGAGCACTGGGAAGCCTCAGCCTCGTTCATGGAAGAGATGTCGTAAGGGCGATTCTGGCCATGCATAGCTTATGGGCGCGTGCGGAAGGCCAGCGGTGGGTGCTGACGAATGACAGATACTAGTGAGGATGCAAGCGGACTTGGTTTGTTTCAGCATGAAACCTGGGACAAGCGCTGATGTTGCATTCATCCACGTCATAGTGACTTTTGGGACCTTGCCTCACGCTGGGGTGGCGCAGGCGAAGCAGGGCGCAATCATCCTCCGCGTGGCCCACAGGGCAAGTGGGTACAAGAGCTGATGGCAGAAAGCCAGCAGCAAGAGTCAACGAACAATCTCGTTGAGGGGCTTGACGAAGATGAAAACACCATTGCGGACAAAGGTGCTGGGCTCGTTCAAGGCCCTTACTCGTCCACGGGAGCCGTACGCGCTCTGCCCCGTACACCAGAACAATGCGGCGAGGCGCTGGACTCATCCGAGTTTTGGAGGACGTTCGATCTAGTCCCTGCGGTCCCTTGGGTAGACTGACGCGCATAATGGCACATATGCAGCTGAACCTACGCGTCAACGCCCGAGAAACACATATTTCTTTGGATCCTATCGAAAGTTCCCTTGCTGCCGGATGCGATTCCATCTCTTTTGTAAGATGATAACACGCATGTTAGCAGTAATGTACAGACTTAAAGGCAGCCGTCTTTTCTTTGACGCATTAAATTATGTACGGTGGTGGCATTCTCACGCGCGCTGTGAACGCTCGCTCTGGGACTAGTTTGGTGGATATAAAGAGTTGGCCTGGAAACCCGGCAAATGCCGGATCCCGGAAACGAATCCCTCCCGGAAAGCCCCAGAGCAGCTAGACCTGCGACCCGGGCCCGGTGACGTTCCGGGCGTTTTGGGACCTCGGTAAGCTCCTGGGGAAGGGGCTCAAAGTTACCGGCCAACTCTAGTTGCGCGAGTGCCTCACTTTTCCAGGAGAGGCGTCGTCCTCTGTTGGGCGCCCGCACTGAGTCTTACCACACTGCCCCAGTGCCCAACATCAATCAAAACTCGCCGCCTATCATTCGAGAGAGCGGCACCGCCAAAAAAAACTGAATACAGCCCGATGCCCGTCACTCACATGCATAACCACTTTCTCTCACTTCGGTCCGTTGCTTCGCACTCAATTCCCCGTGCGCTACGTCCATCAGAAGCAAACGCGCTCGGATCGGGTAGGGCTAGGTTAGGCAAGGCAAGAGATAGAAGCTGCGAAGGCGGATCGGCCGCAAGGTGAACAAAGAAGAACAACGCATTGGGTGGTAAGGTGACGTAGATCGCTCGACCTTTCGTGTGGCCGCCGCACCTAGCCCGACAACCAAAGTTTCAAGATGAGTAGCGCCGACGTAATCGATGCGTGAGTTCTCCAAGTCTGGAAAATGCTAAGCTATATGTGCATAGCACTGATTGAGCTCACACCGCCCGTGCGTGCGTCGGAATCTCGTCTGGGCTCGTCAGCCTGTTCGAACGCACAGTCGATATTGCGCAGAGTTTACCCAAGACCGGGCCGATTCAGACGAGCTACGAGGAAAAGCTTGCTCTGTACAGGTGCGTGACGCATTGATGCCGATTATACAAGCATCGGACATGTAATGGCTCGAGGTGCTAATGATACATCGGCCTCCGGGCTCCTTCGCTTCGACCAGTCTCTACAAGCAAGGTTGGCACTAGCCAAGCATCGTCAATTGCCGGCAAATATGATGTATACTGACCGCCGCTTTCTTTATTGTACAATTACAGCGACCGAAGGAGATGTCCAAGGCAAGCGTCCCGGGCTGCTGGATATGCTTGGCCGCGCTAAGTGGTGGGTTGATCCCAGTCACGATGCCAGCCTGCTCCTACTGACGAGAGATGATGCTTCAATCTGTCGCGTGCAGGGATGCGTGGGCCAAGCGGAGAGGATTGACATCCCGCGATGCCAAACAACTCTACGTAGAAAATATGCTTAGGGTGAGCTCCGCAGTTGATTGAATCCCTGACCCAACTAGCTGACAGACATCTACGTCGACTTACTCAAAGACGCTGCGACGATTTCGAGATCGGCCTCAAGCTATGGAGCTGATAGAGGAACTGGAGAACTACAGCGGTGATGTCGCTGAGCGGGTGATGAGCGGAGCACTTGCAGAGTCTTACACCGACTCGGGCTCGTCTGCTGGGGGGTCTCCGCGGCTACGACGGCGAGCACCTGTGCAAGATTCCGAGGAAGAGGAATCGATCATCTCGGAACCGGCTGCTGCCTCTCTGCAGCACGCAGCGCCCTCCCTGCCGCCGTCATACATTACCGGTCCGGGGGGACTGCCACCGCAGTCGAGCTCCAGCAGTCGACGCACACAGCTCGGAGGCCGCGCAGGGGAGCACCCGCCGCCGTCTGTCACACTGACGCGAGCGAGGAGCTTTCCGCAAGCGCCAACGTCCGTCGAAAATGCCAGTGCGGCGGCGGCTGAGCAAGCAGGCGCGTCCGAGCTGGCGAGCGAGGATGAGGACTATGCGCGCCCTGGCGAGCTGCCTGGCCCCAGCCAGCACGGGAGAGGGCGAAGGCAACGAAGCCGAGCCAGTTATACTGCTGTGCAGCCCGGCGGAGGGCGTTCATCGTGGCAGCAGCAGTATCCTCATCCATACTCCAGCGCCGCCGCGCACGAAAGCCGCTTGTACGCTCTCCCTCCTTCAAGCTCAAAATACCCATCTGCTCCACCGAGCGAATCAGCAGCCGGTGCGGCTGCGGGAGGGTTCAGCGGTAGCGTCGTCGGACAGCACCTGTACAACACTGCTCCTCCCGCAACTTCTTCGCAAGCGGGCAGGCCAGGCGCCGGCCCCTCAGGCGGGGGCATCCATCACTACTATCACCACCGTCCTTCGGACTCCGGCGTGGGACCGGCAGGCAGCGTGCGAGGGCCGTATGCTCCTTCCTCGGTCGGTGGTCGCTCAGGTGGCGGGGGTGGAGGCGCGGGTCGGGGGAGTGTTGTAGCTGGTGCCATTGGCAGAGGAGCTGGTTCTGTCTCTGGTGCCGGCGGCCCATCGCGCAGTCAGCAAGTTGACCAGGCACTGCAGAATATCCAGGCATCTCTTGCTGCGCTGCATGAGCGACTGAATCGCGTCGAATCAAGGCGGGGCTGGTCGGCCTTCCTCACCGACGCAGGTGGCACAGGTGGCGGCAGCAGAGGTAGTCGACGACGAGCGCTGCACAGCGTCTACGAAGCAGTCGCTAATGCCGCACATGACATTGCGGTCCTGCTCGGCCTACGCAACCCGTATGCGAGCAACGTATCAAGCGGCGTGGCACTCGCTCCGTCCTACCTGGCTCAAAGCGGCGGCAGTGGTGGTGGCAGCGGCGATGCGCGAAGCAGGGCACGAAACGATCTGTTCAGCGCGCCGCTGCGCCTGGCTATCGCGCTGCTCAACCTCTTTGTGCGCCTGGCGCTCGACGCAATGAGCCTCGCTCTGATTATGAGCGCCCTGCTGCTCATCGTACGCCGGATTACCGGCAGAGGCGACCCGCTCATCATCTTGCGCCTCATCAGGAGGTGGACCGGCATCAGACCCGGTGTCATCATTAGTGGCGCTGCGGCTGCGGCGACGACCAGGGTCAATGGTGGAAATTCAGCTGGTGCCCAAGGTGCTGCGGTAGTTATAAGGAATCGGACGTAGGAACATGCCAGGCGTTAGAACATGTGACTTGTGTAGACCAACATTATTAGAATGCGTAACATTCATGATTGCATTTCTCCTGCGTTAGCCAAGCGATACCATTGCCTTGACAACGATAAAATAGAAGGCGGGGTATGAGGCGATCGTTGTTTCGTGGATACAGGGGATCCTCGCATACAGTGACACGAGCTGTCCCGCGAACCCCTTGCTCGAAGATCGCGAAGGCGACAGGCGACAGGCGGACGAAAGCTCTAGCGAGGGTTGCGGGACTGGCGCCAGAAATGACATTAGTGTCCGCAAGCGTGGCAGCTACTCGGTTACGGTGGCAAGAACATTTCCCACCGGATTGACACTTCTGACTACTGCGACAATGGTTGAGACCATTACCGTGGCCAACATTGACACTGTTGACATGAGGCTATGATGCAGCTTAAACAACGTCCACCATCATCCTATCGATAGGAAGGAGATTGTTGCGCGTAACGTTTACCTGGGAATTGAATGTGGCTGATCGAATCGTTGCGACCCCTTGATACGGAAGATGAAGGGGGCGAATACTTAGTACCTCTGGCCATTCTGATTCCTCTTTGCGTGCTACTTCACCCTGTACACGTGCAAGTCTACCAAAAGGCTAGCTTTCGATTTACTTGTGTCAGATCACCAGCGTCCTGGGTTTCAGCAGCGTATCTGTCAAGCTCAAGGGGATCCATGCCTTTGTGCTGTGGCTCCGTCAGCGGAATTCACAGAGACCCTTCCGGAGACGATCGATCTGTTACTGACAGTCAAGGAATCGGCCTTTGCTTGAAGGATGTAGTCTTAAGGAAATACCGACACTTGATTATGAGAGCTGCGACAGAGTAGAAGTTTAATTCCAGAAAGTGGAAACGTACATGGGCGAACGATCGCACGGGTTTGTACATCCGTGGCCGTGACGCAGAGATACATGGCAAAGCATCTAGCGATTCCTTAATAAGTGGAGGCAGTGGAGAATCCTTGTTTGTACAAAGCGAGGAGTGATGTCAACAAAGGGGAAAAGCCCAAGAATGATGAGAGCTAGGTCGAGGCGACTTTGTGAGTACAAAAACAAAGAAGAGCCATTCTTGCTCTTTTTGTGCCATGAAGACGTGAAATTAAACAGTCTGTATCCGATCGGCTTGCTCTCTTGTTGCAAGAGGAGTCTGACATAGTAAAGGTGTAGAGTGCGAATAGAACCAGGATCTTCGTGTTGTTGCTTGTAGTTGCGACAGTGATATGACGTGGGAGTCGTCGTGCGGTTGTTTAATTGGAGCTCCGTTCCGACAAGTCGGAGATACGTAGAGTATTACATAAAAGCCCCCAGTGACGTCTATGATGTCGATCCCCGACTACGTCTGACCATCCGTCTCTTTCTCCTTGACACCCAGCGTTCGAAAATCGAGGAGAATAGCCAAAGGGGTCGATCAAGGACGCTAGAGAATCAGCAGCGCAGCCCCAGGAGGAACCGTCGTCATCCCTAATTCTCTCTCTTGCAATTGCATCCGCCATCGTTCGCGGCCCGCTCGTGACGGTGTCGGATGTATCGACTGGCAGAGAAGCTGTCCGTTGACGTAACGCATTGAGCAGTTCGAGCATCGTTGAGGTCTCGTCGCGCCGAAAGTATGACGAGTGCAGGTAGCGATGCGCAGAGCGGCCCGCTCGGACCCGTCTTTCGAGTCGTGCCTGGCGTGCAGAGCTATGATTGGGGCATCAAGGGCAAGGACGGCAGCTTGGTAGCCAAATTTGCATTCGAAGGTGTGGGCGCAAATTTGCTCGGGCATGCGTACGACGATGACAAGCCTTATGCGGAGGTGCGTTGAGAAATGAATTCTGTCACAAATTAGGCTCGCAGGTTGAAGGATGCTGTTTCCAACAGCTTTGGATGGGCACGCACCCATGCTGTCCGTCTCGCATCCTCCCTAGGGAGTCAAGTTCGCCCACTTCTTCCGAGCTGGTCTCACTTTCTTCCTATCTAGCATCCCACCCTGATCTGCTCTCCAAAGCGGTCATTGAACACTACGGTATTCGCCTAGACAAGGAGCACGCAAGCAAGAACTCCGTTTTGCCGTTCCTTTTCAAAGTTCTCAGCGTTGGAAAGGCACTCAGCATTCAAGCACATCCAGACCGGAACCTTGCAAAGCAGCTGCATCGGCACAAACCGAACCTGTACAAGGGTGCGTACACCAAAAATCTCTTGTCATTGGATTCTGAAACCCCGCGCTCATACTTCCTGTTCGCAACGGCGTAGATGACAACCACAAGCCAGAAATGGCAATCGCCATCACCGACTTTTGCGGGTTCTGCGGGTTTCGGCCATTCGAAGAGGTCGCGCGGTTCGTTACGGAGGTACCAGAGTTCAAGGCGATCGTCAATCTATCCGAAGAGACAATCAATAAGGTCATCACCGCACAACCTGCCGATGTACCCGAAGACGAACAGAAAAATCTTCTTTCAAAAATCTTTAGCGGCTTGATGAAGGCCCCAGACTGTGATATTCAAAAGTACACAACCCAGCTCGTCCAGCGCTACTCTTCCTCCACGTCTGCAGTATATTCTTGTGAAGCCGAAGCTTCCATCCCACGCCTAGTGTTATCCCTACATGCCCAATTCCCGAACGACATCGGTCTCTTCTGCGCCTTCCTCCTCAACGAGATCCATCTGACCCCTGGCCAAGCTCTATTCCTCGGTGCCAACACACTGCATGCCTATTTACACGGCGAGATTATCGAGTGCATGGCGGCATCAGACAATGTCGTGCGCGCAGGCTTAACGCCAAAGGCACGTGACGTAAATACGCTGGTTGATATGCTCACATTTGAAAATGGGCCGGGGGACCGGCAGCTGATGCAGTCGCATATATGGGACGGTGGGAAGTTCGGACTGTCGACACTGTACCAGCCGCCAATTGACGAGTTCAACGTTTTACGGACCGTACTTGGCGGCTGCCATGGCAAGGAGGAAAGTCACCGCAGCATTCGCGGTCCTTCTATCACCATCGTCACACAGGGTAAGGTCAAGACTACCTGGGATATAGAAGGAGCAAATTCAGGCAGCATGGATCTGGTCGAAGGTAACGTCATTTTCATTGCTGCCAGTACCACGGTTAACTTTTTGGTTTATGGCGAGCAGGAGGCCATCCTGTTCCGCGCTTACGTGGAAGTTTGACGATCAGTGCATCATGGTCTGTAGTTGATGAGGACTTTGTATTCTTTACCCGAAAAGTGAGAAATCTGGTACATGGAAGCACTTGCTGTATCGACAAGACGCCATTTGCACATTCTCGAAAATGTTCTTTATAGCACGTTATTTTATGAAAATTACAAGCGCAGGAGCAGGAGCAGCAAGTCGTTCCCGACAGGGATTGGATATAGACACCTGACCGTCGTGGGGCGCCCATATACTAAAGTGCCCGGAATCGATTGTAGAATGATGACTTCGCATTCATGATTGAATGTTTTCGTGCGCCTTGCGGCAATGCTCAACTGAAAGTGGCTAAAAGGCCCCGACATGGCGGCCCGTGCAGCGGATTGAGGAGACGTCCGTAGGGCCGAGCGCAAATAAGTGGAGAAATTTTGGAATTGAGGCGTGTACCAGAATCCTTGAAAGCAAAGTGGAGATTGATCCCCGTCTATTGTGTCGAAGGTGGATGCAGATTGAGAAAGAGCAAATCAGGTTGGTTGCAAGCAGTGGCCGTGGCTGCGCTGAAAGATGGATGATTGATGCAGGTATGCTGGTGTTCGTGATGGAACTGGGGTGCTTGAAGCGTCAGCCTTGATAAGGTCCGCTCCAGCCTCGGCGATGCCATAGACAAGCGCTTGGATGTGCGCAGATACGTGCAGAGGAATGATGCTGGCGTCAACGACGCGGACGTTCTGCGTACCGTAGACCTTCAATCGAGGGTCGACAACGCCACCTTGACGTTCCGGCAGCATGGACGCAGTACCCTGAATGAGTAAAGAGGGCGAGATTTTAGTTCGAGAAAAAGATGAAGGATGCGCCAGACGCAATGTTACTACTCACGACAGGGTGGTATTCGGTGGTGAAACCAGTGGTAGTAGTGAAGGCTTCGAGAGAGGCAGCGTCGTTGCCGACAGCAGCGCCAGGCACGACCTCTTGGGCAATATAAGACCCGTACGTCTGCGTCGCAGCGATCTTGCGGAGAAAGCCGGTACCGGCGCTTGCCACGGTCCGATCAAAGTCCGTAGTGTAGTAGTTGGCATTGATGACGGGGTATGTTGTGGGATCCGACGAGCTGATGTGGATGGAGCCACGAGAGAGCGGATGCTGCAATGCGGCGAAGAAAGTAATGTAATTCTTGCCGGCCACTGGAGCGCCGGCGCCAGCAAAATAACCGTCGACACCAATGAGCTCCATCTGGGTGACTGTTTCGTTGTCCTTCTTGAGGAACTCAATCTGCTTCCAAAGGGTGGCGTTGTAAGGTGAGTGCGAGCTGTTGACGTACGATTCAGCTTGAGAGATGATTTTTGACGCCTCATCGTCGCCGACCAACTCCTGTAGGTTGATGTAGCCAATCGAAGGAACCGTCTCGGTCAAGATCGAAGCTGGGTTCTTCGAATTGGCTGTGTAAAGTTCCTTTTGCTCTGCAGCGAATGTCGCATTGTTGCGGAGGGAGTCGAGCGTCGTGTGGCCGCTCTCCAGCTCGTAAGCGGCGAAGCTGTACGTGTGTTCTTGTAAGTTCTCGCCGACTGGAAGCTCTTTGAGCTGCGGGATTCCAGCAGCGGACAGAACGCTCTCCTTTCCGATGCCGCTTCTCTCAAGAATGGCAGGGGACATGACCGATCCAGCAGACAGGATGACTTCCTTACGGACTGGCACCGTGTAGGAAGCACCGTTATACTGGAAGTTGACACCGCTCGCCACCAGATTGTTGCCGATGGAATTCTGGTTGAACATGATCTTGTCGACCAACGCGCCAGTCAGGACCTTGAGATTTGGTCGATTTGAATTTGGCCAAAAGTAAGCGGCTGCCGAGTAGCTGCGGGTCGAATTGGCGGGGTTGATGTCCGACGGCTGCAGGGCTGAACCATTGTTGTCGCCCTTTGCCCGGGTGTTGGACTGAATGCCGAGACTGCTGAGCGCTGCGATCCATTTGGATACCTGCTCACTGACATAGAACGGAAAAGAGACGTGGATCGGGCCAGAAGTTCCGTAATCGGAGGCAACAGGAGTAAAGTTCATTGCTTCGATCTTGTCGGGGTCCGGCTGTGTGTAAGTCTCGGCCTTCTTGATATACTTGTAAACGAAATCCCAGTTCCATCCCGGCGAGCCCAGCTGCTCCCAAGCATCAATTTCCCGCTTGTTTGGCCGGTCCCAAACCAAGAAGTTGAGCGCACTCGAGCCTCCCTGAACGAGATTGACGAATTCGGGGAAGTCAGAAGAAAGGATCACAGTCGAGGTGGATGGATGCATTAGGTGCGGCTCACCAAGACGTGACCTCTAGGCCAGCCGACAGCAGGAACGCCGTTGGACTGCGGCTGCGTAGTCATGTTCCAATCATATTTGGTACCGAGGTCCGCTCCAAACTGACCAGGAGTGTCGATGATCGGGTCTCCGCGACCATCGGGACCGGCTTCGAGTACCGCGACAGTGTACTTTCCACCCTCACTGAGCCTGGCAGCGACAGTCAGACCTGCAGTTCCTCCGCCTGACAGGGGTAAAGACTCGTCAGATGGATTGTATTTGGCCAAGGTGGCTGGAGATGTAAACATACCCAAGACGACGTAATCGACACCACTCGCTGGACGATCCCGTGGCTGCGCCGCGGCATTTGCAAGGAGAGAAGAGATAAAATCCGCAGCCCCGTTTTCTTGGATCGGGAGAGCGTGCGAACAGGAGACGACCGCAAGAACAGTCGCGACGCCGGCAGCAGCGGCAATGCTTGCTCTCATATTCGGCTTTCGGAGATGAGGTGAAGGAAGGTGAAGCGAGGAAGAGGGAGATAGAGGATCAAATACCCGTGAGACGGATGCTGGTGAGGGTGGGGTGACAATGAGTTTGGTCACGGGGAGATGCGTCCGGTCGTGGTTCACATGCGGGCGCCAAGGGCGGCCAGCTGCATATAAAGGAGCAGAAAATCTGGTGGTCAGTTGCCCCAGTTGAACCCCAACGCAACCGTTGGTCGAAACAGGTACCCATGCAGCTGGGTGGCGAATGATCGGCAGTGGGGCACGATGGCAGACGGTGTCTGAATGTACACTGGGGAGCCCTACCGACAGTGTACCGCACAGACCCAGGGCAGTCCCAGGACGGCCACGCACGGGATTCTTCATTCATGCGAGGGCAAACAAAAACTTAGTATAAACAATCGCTGGCAGGCGCCCTCAAGCCTGGTCAGCCACAGTTCGTCGATGCTTTGAGCCATTTGGCAAATGAACAAATGGTTGTCAGTATCAGAGAGATCTGCGTCTGTATCAAGAGGGGAAACCCGCACTGTACCAGCTGGAGGCTGCTGGACGTTGGTAGACGTTGGCAGACGAAACCAAACGTCTACTCCACAGGCGTGTGCTCCCCCTTTACTTGTCTGCCATCTGATCATTGATCGATGATGACATGGCTCGAGCCTTGGTACAGTCTCGGTAGAGCACTGTAGGCGTTATGAGTTGATCCGGTTCACCAAACTCAATCGACCGTGTGAAGATGCAGACGGAGAACTGGTGAGCGAAGAAGAGCACAGTCAGCCTTGCAGCATATATCATGAGAGTGGCGCACAGTCTTTCGGCGCAACAGGCTAACGGCGCGGGACTCTCCTCGTCCCATCTCGATTGGGACTTTGAGCATATCCAATATCGCCCTCAAATTCGAAATATCGAAGGAGAAAAGCGCAACGATAGGTGAAGAAGCAAAGAGCGAAAGGGTAAAAGATCCACAAGTTCACGCGTGCCCACTATCCCCTGCTCATGACCAGATTAAGCACGGTTCGGGTAGATTATATGTGTATGCAAACGTGCAATTTCATTATTTTTTTCTCGCATGTCAGGGGCATCTGCAGCTTGAATGGATTTTCGAAATTGCCACTCGGTATTCCATATGTATGTATTCATACATTTCAATCCCTCAAACATATTCATATATCCAACTTCATGAACTTCATGCTCTCATGTTGTAGAAGGGGGAACCCACCGCCTCCTTTCGGGACCGCCACAGTTATCTCAGGACTTGCCAAGGCGGACCGTGAGTGTCTGTAACCGCTTTTCTTCTAATTCTTTTGATCGAGGGAACTCGGGATATAGCAATGAAGATTGGAGAGGGCAGTAGGGTATGGTCGCAAGGCGTTCACGCGTCGACCGTGTATTATGTGAAGCACAACGGTCATTTCATCTACGGCAATTCTGCAGTTGACAGGTTGGCATGCGTCAAGCGTCGCATTCTCACACGTTTCGACCGTCAAAGCAAACTCGACAAAGTTTTCAAAGCAAGTAGACTCCTTCAAGCATCGAGTGAGTTCCTGGCGATTTCTGAACCTCATCGCCTCAATGCACAGGCTGTCCTCGACAGTCGAGCCACGACGACGCTTGACGTTCGCAGGTCGGCCGACAACGCCGAATGGGCAACGAGTTTGCAACAGCTCTCTGTTGACGAGTGTGGAATCTGGACCTGTGGGCATGTAGGCACTGGGCAGACGTGGACAGTAGGAGGCTGAGGGAGGTAGTGTGTGGGATGGGATTGCTGCGGGGGGCCATGGGGCATGGGCTGGCGTGGCGTCTGCACTCAATTGCCCATGCCTCATACCACATGTGCAACGGTCTGCACAACGCTGCACGGATGAAGAGTGGCTGGAGTGCACTGCTGCATACACTGTGCTAAATGCACATCAATTATTAGGGATGTACATCCATGTACGCACGTACACATGGATGTGCATTATGCAGGCGAGCCCCTGGCTGTCACTATTTTAGTCTGCACTTCTGCGCTAAACTTTGATGACGAAGGGTTGGAGGCGCAAGGCAACCCAACGGCGCAAGGGTGATGAAAAGACATACCATGATGAACATACACGAATTGCATAGTAGTATATCGGGGCTTTTTCACTTTTGCCTGTTCCCATTGTTTTTGGGTAGTTGTTGGGTCTGTCACAGTCCCTGGTGACAGGTGGTTGTGACTAGTATAATCCCAGGACTTTTCCTCCCTCAGTTCTCCTATGGCTTACCCCTGAAAAATGCTTACTGGCAACGCAATTTTAACGCCCGGGGCCATGGAATGAAGACTGGAACCCCGCTCCTGAGAACAACATTTTACACATCGTACATACATCTCATTCAGCATCAGGTCTCATTCTCTCCCATGGCCTCTTGATCTCTGCGCAGCATCTACAGCGCATCAGCGATAGGCGATGGGAGCATGCCCAGGCTCCAGACTCTCAGCTTCCAAGCTATTCCAGGTTGGCGCTGGTCGGCGCCAGCCGCCGAAGACTTGGAAGCTCACGCGCAATCATGAATGCGGTTGCACGGTCATGCGCTCATGCGCTCATGGAGGCTCTCATGCGCCCATACTGACTATCCTGGCGATTCACCAAGCGACTCCCCTTCAATAACAGTTCATGCTCGCTATATATATATACTCTATACCCTATAGTACGCCTTAGCGCGCTGTGGTGCCGGTAGACACTTGAGCAGATGTGTGTATCTGGGACCTTTCTCACAGGCATCCTCCGTACCAAACGGATGCCCCGGATCACGCCAAGAGTCGCCTTCAAGCTTGAGGAAGACTGAGGATGATAAAAAATACTATGTACATGCCGTAATACGCGAGGCAAGTCTTTCGAGAGCAGCTGCTCTCTGCGCCGCCTACGTCCGAACATAGCGGGGACCCAATTGCTGATAGGAGGATCAGAATGTTGAGCAGGCAGCGTGGGATATCCTCATGGAGACTGGGCTCACTAGTCTCTTCTGGACTGTAACCCAATCCACGCGTTTTCCATAGGGGCTCCAGTCGCACCATTGGTGGCCCACTGTTGGCGATGTTTCTTTGTCTCGCCCATGTCGTAATTCAAAGTGGACACCCAGACCTGGTGTGCTCTGTCGTACGTCACGCTGAGAGAAAGATATGCCTAGCTTTTCGGACAGTACACGCAGGTGCATGGAGGCACAAAAGTCTGGCATGTTTGTGCGTGAAGCTGATGGCACCTCTTGCCTCCTTTTGTTCGGCCGCGCTGCTTGATTTCCCGATGAGTCACATTCCCGTCGAAAAGCAGATTCATACGGAACAGCTGAGTGAACCTAGTCTCATCTCAGTTCCCTTTTGCGTCGAGCTCCTGTCCGCAGCGGAAAATTTTGACAAGAGCATTGCACAGCTATGATGTTTGATATACCCCTGCGTATCTCGGTGTTAAGGGGGTCGGTACATCCAGAGCCAACATCGAGGTATCGAGTGTTGCGCACAGAAAGGATTGATCGTACGCGCGCATCGCATCGCATGCATGTGAAGCCTCATACCTCATCCTATTTGAGGGTCCTTGCCCGTGGTTTGAACATCGCAAGCTGACGCTCAACATTGGCGAAGGGGTTAGTGTACATCGATTGCTTGAAGGGTTTGTAAGGCGAAACGCCGTGAGGATAGCCCCTGGCTGCTTGTCCTTATCGCTGCGCGTCCACTTGCTTGCACCCAGTAAAAGGGTACCGACATGCTGCCAGCAAGAGTTCTTTGCCACTCGAGTGCCTGCTGGCATGAGAATGGTAAGCACTTTAGAGCTCACATATCCACACAGACATGTCAAACGAAGCGGATGAGAATGTTGTCACGCTTGGTGTGGCCTTATTTTTTTTGGGTGGGAGCGCGTCATGTGCCCGTCTCGCTCTTGTGACGCAATATGACACGGATTTTTTTTGGATAACCCGCGCGGATGCAAGCCATCATTCAACTGAGTTGTGCTCATGCAATGATGACGTGTTTGGGAGAGTGCTGAGTGGGCGGGCAGACAGTCAAAGTGGCAGGTGAGCAGAGCACATCACACAAATGTCACACAGGAGGAGAGGCGTCAGAGGCGTGGGGAGAAAGCACACGGCGAATGATAAATGCATGGTGGATGGCGTTGACGCCTTGCCACCAATCGCTCTAATATCCGTGACTGCTATTCTAGTCGACCAGAATCGTCACCTCAATTCTGTCTCCAGCGCAACACTCTCTCCACGTGAATGCAACTTGGCTTGCATGACTCCTGGCGACACAACACAGGGACATGGGGCTCTTGCGGCGACGAACTGCTTTAGACGGAATTTTGCGAGGAGCACCTGATTACGACGCCCTGTCTCAGCTCTTGTAGCCCAAACTCGCCTTGGAGCGATACAATGTTCTAGGGACCCATGTCCACACTCTGCTCATTATCGGAGGTCTCATCGTGGCAAGTTCCGACGCGTTTCTCGCATCCTTCTTCGCCTTCCCCAGCCCCACCTCCCGCGCCACTCGAGTTCACTCGATCTTACACCTGACCGGTGGCGCGTGAACGCTCAGGCCCTTCGCCATACGCCAGTGTTGTGTTGCGGCTAGCCAGGTGTGAGCCTGATCAGATATGCTGGTCTCGCAACACCAGCAAACAGCCGTGCCACTGACTGGAGCACCTTTCTCTTCACCGCCAGCATGCGCTAGCGGCAGTCCTACGATAATGCATCCAGGTGGCATAGGAGCAGCTCTGGCGTCCGCGTCGACGCCAATGGGGAGCCATTCTGTCGCGTCTGGAGTAGCGCCAGCGCACGACGAGAATCACCCTTGGGCACAGCATTTCGCATTGATGCGCGAGCAAGAGGGAGAGTTGGCAGGTCTTAGTGGCGGCGTGAATGGAGTAGGGTGGGTATCCAGGCCAGGTGGCGTCCCAACTGCGCTACCCACAAGTCTAAATGCCCGAAAGGCAGATGCCGATGGGGGGTTCTTTGGTGGTGCAAGCGCAACGTCAACATTCCCTTCGTCAATACGCACCCATGAAGCAGCGCCTCCTATGCTAGGTCAAACCGCAACGGCAAGTTGCGGCGGTTCGGCAGCCGCCCCTTTTGCATCTCGCAAGCCATCCTTCAAAATGCAGCTGCCCAACTTGACTGCTCGCCCACCGCTAGTATCGTCTTTCTCCTTGCCAGCGCCATCTGGAACAGTGGGGAGCTTCTCCGCGCACCTTGCAAGCTTTTCCCATTTGAATCAGTCACCCAAGAGGCATGCTGACGGCAGCGCCACATCTGCAAAGTTTGCATTTCTTCCCATCTTTGCAACTCAAGGGCGGGCCGCGAGCTTGAACAGCGATGCCAGTATGCGAAGAGCACAAAGTGGTGGCAGCGGTGGCAGTGACAGTCGCATTGGCAGGCCTATACTCCCTGACAAAGCGCAGTCGTCGCATCGGCTTCAGGTTGACAGTGCGGTTGACCGCAAACTCAAGCGTATCGAAACTGCTGAGCTCGCGCGGCTCCTCAGATCGAGCCCTGCCGACGTCGAAGGAGCGTCAGATACTCTGGTCATTGACATTCGCCCTTCTACATCGTTCAGGGTGGCACGCATACGCGGCAGCGTCAACGTGTGCGCTCCGAGCACGCTGCTCAAACGTCGGACTATCACTGTCGAGAGGATCGAGGACGAGTTGCTCCCTGTGGATGATGTTGATGGGAGTGCCGAACGTGGCCCCTCGAGCGGCGGAATCAAATGCGAGAACGAATACTTTCGGAGGTGGCGAACGAACAGATATGCATGGGCCTCTTCGCCGGCCACACCCAGCGATCAACTATCTGGCGCCAAGCTTGAGCGTATTGTTGTTCTCGACATGGACACTGACAACCTCTTGGGAAAAGGAAAGGCTTCCGCAGGAGGCGGGGGCGCTTGCCTTCGAGGCTTGCTGGACAAATTCAACGATGCAGGGTTCGCTGGCGAGCTGTGCTGGCTCGCAGGCGGGTTCAAGCAGTTTGCATCCTGTATCGCGGCAAGCGGTTTGATCATCCATGGCGATGGCCCTTCGCTCGAATGTCAACAGCAGAGCATGAGCACAGGAAGACAACCGAAGGCTTCGTCAGTATCCACTGCACCGGGCAAGTTTCTGCTACCCGGAAAATCGCCATCGAATGCGCTCTCGTCAGCGAGGCCCAGCGGTATCCGTCGCGCGTCAGCTCCTTTCTTTCCGAAAGGATTCACCATCCCGTCTTTCAAGTTCAGCTCTCCATTCAGCTTGAATTCCACCGGCGGCAGCGGCTCAAACTCGTCTGGCTTTGGGCCCAGCGTGACTTCAGGCTCCGGCACAGTGGCAATGGGCAGCTACACGCCTCGCAGCGCACCCCTTGCGCCGCGTGCGCCGAGCTCTAAACACTCCCTAGTTCAGCCGCGCTGCCTGCCGATGGAGGCGTTCACCACACAGACGACGGTGCAGGGACCAGCATCGATGGGATTGTCCACTCGGAAGATCGGATTGGAGGCGGAAGGCGGCTTTGCCTTTTTCGCAGCTCGTGATGACACTAATGATGCCTTCGGCAAGGCTAAGGATGCGCAGAAAAGCGAGAACAGTAGTGTTTGCAGTGTGAGTACCAGTTTCTGTGGTTGCACGCATTGCTCCCGCCCTGACTTGCCCAAACATGCTCCTCAACAGGCCGCCTTTGCCAATCCGTTCTTCGACAACATCCGTCAAAACCGCGAGCTGGCGCATGGTGTCACGGAGCACATTCCTCTCGACGTTCCGGTGATCACGCAGGAGGAGAAGGACGCGTTGCCACTGTTTCTCAAAAAGCTGGTGGACCTCCCTGCAGTGGAGCGTGCTGAAGTACTGGCGCAGAACTTTTTCAACATCGACCGCACAGAGCAGGACAGGCTCAATGCTACTATGAGACAGCACGCGTCGGAGTCGATAACAGACCCAAGGTCGTCCAGTGCGCCGATCTCCACAGGCGAGAAAGGCGGCGGAAGCAACAGCGGGAGCGTATCTAGCCCCAGGGCCCTCACAACAGCACCCTTCTCTTCCATTCCTGACGTTTGCTCCGCTGCGGGTGAGCGCTTCCCGTTCAGCATCGCAGCGGCACTGGAACGCGGCGCCGACAATCGGTACAACAACATTTGGACATACGAGCACAGCCGGGTCCGATTGGCGCATCCACAATCGTCTGACGATCCCGGCTCGGACTACATCAATGCGTCCTTCATCGAGCCGGCGCGACGGTACGGATCGCGAAGACGCTTTATTGCCACGCAGGCACCGATGCCCAGCACCTTTGAAGCGTTCTGGCAGGTGCTCTGGGAGCAGAACAGCCACGTCATTGTCATGCTTTCGCGTGAGAAGGAAGGCGGACGCGTCCAGTGCCATGACTATTGGTCCCAACCGTTGTGCGGCAGGTTCATGAAGACAGAAATGATCGATGAGGTCAAGCTTACGGACCGGGGCGAAATCATTCACTCCAAGCCGTCTGACGGCAGTGGCGGTAGCGGTTGCAAGGGTGATTCAGGAGGCTTTTTCTCCGCTGTTGATGCCGGCGGCACATCAGAGGGTGAGCCTACCATCGTTCGGCGCTTGTTGCGCTTGACCAACACCTCGCGGCCAGACCTCCGCCCTCGACACATCGTTCAGCTGCAGTACCTCGCGTGGCCCGACTATTTTGTTCCAGAGAACTCTGCCTCCCTCCTCAACCTGATCGACCTGGCCGATCAGACGCAGCATAAGTTCGATCAGGACCTTTCAATGGCGCACAGTCCACTCTCGCGCTCATCGTTCCACAAGAGTGTGGCTGCGACAGTTGGACCGATGATTGTGCATTGCTCTGCTGGCGTAGGCAGGACAGGTGCATTCGTTGTTATCAACAGCATCCTCGATGTCCTACGACGCGAACGCCGATGTGCCAATGATCGACGCACGCTAGCCTGCTGGGACGATGGGGTCAAGTCGATCGACAATTGGTTGTTCTCGCATGTGCTCGCGGATTTGCCTCCGCCTGATGCAGGTCGCTTCGGCCGCCGCAGCAGCACTCGACGCAGCCTCAAGCGAGAGCTCTCACCTTCGGCAGCCAGCATTGACACGGATTCGGAGGCGGACGTCGGTGGCCTCTCCTCTCCTCCCGCTTTCCGGCGCACGCGCTCAAGAGAGACGACGAATGATGAAGGTCCAGTGCTCGAGCGCTCATCACCCTTGCTCACCCCTTCGAAGGCCTTGCACAATTTGGACCTTGCCTCCAGCTCACCCAGGGTTGATCTCTCGCATCAAGGATCCGTCCCCATGGAATGTGTCATTCAGGATAAGGTGCTACCTCAATCTCACACAATGTGCCGGAATGGCTCGACGACTTCGAGTACCGCCGACTCTTCCATCTCCGCGCCGTCATCTGTCCTCAGTAGTTCGGGTCAGAGCAGTAGTGTAAGCAGCGGCCTGCTTCATGGACGCGATACGACGTCTGTGGCATCTTCGCTCTTCTCTAAGCCGTCAGCATCTATTCCGTGCGGACAGTTCCCGTCTATTGAGCTCAAGCGAGACCTAGATGATGGCGCACAGCGCGCCGCTTCGGCATTCTCGACGGACACGGACTTGATCAAGCAGACGACCGAAACGGTTCGGGAGCAGCGCATGAGCAGCATACAAACCACGCGGCAATATGTCTTTGTGCATCTCGCAATTCTGGAAGGTTGCATTCGCGATTATAGGCGGTACCAGCAGGAGTCCAAGAATTGCAAATAGCCATATCGGACAGAAATCCTTCCCCTTTCATATGCTTCGGCCATCCCACAGCTCCTCGCATGTCGCAACACAGTATCGCCGCCTGTCCTGCAAAGCATCAACGTGTCACGCATTTGTACCTGATCACACAGACAATAGTATATTCTCGATCAAGCAAGAAAATTTTGCTTTCCACGGCTGTCGAGATCACGTTGAACAGGGTCCTTGGCACACATTCCTCCTCTGTCTCAAATGCTACAAAGTATTGAAGCAACCACTGTTTGACGGCCTGGAAGAGATTCGACTTCGTCGAACCGAAGAAGTCGCGAGCTTCTGAATGTAGTAAACACTGGAGCTCCGTGTCGCTTTCTCGTAAACGCGAATGCGCTGCCTGCGTGGTGATGCGTTGAAGGATTGAATAGTGATCCTGCCAGTGGCTACAGAAAAAGCGGAAACGCTATTAGGGTTGTCACCCGCCACTCCCGTGACCCGAAAGCGACTTCCTTGCGCAGTTGGGCTTGTTCCGCAGCTTTTATTGCGCCCACCGCCAGTTTTACCACCCTCCAGCCTGTATCGATCCGCATCGACCTCAGTCGCCTCCGCTCATTAGGTGTTAATCGCAAGCTTTGCTGCCTGCCCTTCATTGCTACCTCACCCACCTCGACATTGTTTTTGTGAAGGGCACTACGTCAAAATGGGTCGTGTCATTCGCGCTCAGCGTAAGAGCGGCGGTATCTTCAAGTCGCACACTGCGCACCGCACCGCTCCGGCCAAGCTCAGGCCGCTGGACTTTGCAGAGAGGAACGGATACATTCGTGGTGTCATCCGGGAGATTGTCCACGATGCTGGTCGGTGAGTCGCCCGCTTGCTTGCACATGCAGGGCTGGGATGGTATCGGTAGCCACACAAAGCTGCATGCGAGGTGGATCCGATCAGGAATATTAGTGGACAACAGGCCTTTGGGTATCGATGAGAAGGTGCTGGGGCATGCAGACTTTGGACTGGGCTCGCGTCGCGTATCGGACGCTCTGGCAGGGCATCAAAAGTGGAAAGCGTGGGATGCTGCATGAAGCCAAGGTGTGCTATGTCGAAAGCGCGAGACACAATCAAGCTCGAGGTGCTCTGGATGTGTCTCTTAAGCTCCCGGGCGCTGCAGCGGCACCAGGCGATGCAAAGAAGTTGGGGGCAACCGCAGGGAAATGATTGGGTTGTTGGGAGCTTTAGGTCTAGATGCAACTGTTATGCTGAAGCTGACGAACGGCCATTTTGCAACGCAGTGGTGCGCCCCTCGCCAAGGTGACCTTCCGTGACCCGTACCGCTACAAGCTCCGCACTGAGCACTTCATCGCAACCGAGGGCATGTCTACCGGCCAGTTTGTCTACTGCGGCAAGCGTGCCGGTCTCACTGTTGGCAACGTTCTCCCGATCTCAGCCTGCCCTGAGGGTACCATCATCTGCAACGTGGAGGAGAAGCCAGGTGACCGCGGTGCGCTAGCCCGTACCTCTGGCAACTACGCGACTGTCATCGGCCACGACGCTGACGGCATCAACTCGCGTATCCGTCTCCCATCGGGCTCCAAGAAGTCCGTCCCATCTTCTGCACGTGCCACAATTGGCATTGTCGCTGGCGGCGGACGTATCGACAAGCCTTTGCTCAAGGCTGGCCGCGCTTACCACAAGTACCGCGTCAAGAGGAACTCGTGGCCTCGTACTCGTGGTGTTGCTATGAACCCGGTGGACCACCCGCACGTGAGTTGCTCGCTTTACGCCGATGATGCGAAAGTTCCTAAGCTTACGATTGCATTTTTTTTACTTTTACTACTGTCCAGGGAGGAGGAAACCACCAACACATTGGTCACGCTTCCACCATCTCGCGGGGTGCCCCTGCCGGTCAAAAGGCTGGTCTCATCGCAGCTCGTCGCACTGGTCTCATCCGTGGTACGCTCGCGGTCAAGGACTAAGCGTAACGCTAGCGATAAGCCAAACCTACGCGCACACATTCCATGTACTATTTCCATGTTCCCCATGGCATTTGCTTCTCACCCGCCACTGGTTTGGCTGCGCTCTGTCAGCAAAGCGTGCTTGGCAGTTGTCAATTGCCCAGATGGATGGATGCGCTACAGCACAACCCAGGTGGCCATGCCGGCCACTGACCTCCTCGGCACGAGGGTAACTTCGTTTTCGTGTCTAGATGTGCGTGCATGCTCCTCAGATACCGTTGGCATTGTAGCAAACGGCGGCTGATCCAGGAGAACGGACCGCAAGGAGTACACCTGGCGTTTTTGTTAGCCATTCGAGGAAACGTGTGAGAGCGGGTAGAGTGCAGACGAGTGACCAGCGGCAAGCCATGTACTCATGCGTCTGGAGAAATACATTTGAAGTCATGCTCGCACATCGCATCTCGCTGGTCGCCTTGGCTATCATCTGTCACGTATGCAATCCGGGTGGCTCTGGTTTTGACAGGAAAGCCGTAAGCATGCGGTGACGAGAGGTCTCTAGCATGTCCCTTTCAGCATGAACGAACACGCTATGTACTCTCGTGCAAGCTCATCCATAGAAGCCATCCGACGGCGCTATATGTCTGCGCTTTTTGACGCTCATGCCTGGTAACTTGAGCGGCAGCGCCCGGATAACCACGCGGCCATGGCAGCACGTACTACGGTAGCCTACGGCCTCCAAAAATATGGCGCCTGCGACCGTCGTTTGAAACCCATTCTGCAGTTTCACTTGGGTAGGACGATGCACGATGCAGACTGGCAAGCTGATGATGCTCTTCTCGCTCCTTTGCAGAAGGAGGGGAAAGCCGCCCACATGAGATGAGCAGATGCTGCGAGGCTGGCGGCGTGTCCGCGGCGCCGACTGTGCGTCCTTTGTTGTAGGCAGCTTCACTGCCAGTGGTCGCTGGTATTCTCCATTTTTTGTCTTGGCTCTTTTCACCAGCTAGCTCTGCAGCGGGCGGGATCTTTCCTCCGATACTGCTGCAGTCCCGCTGGAGCATTCCGCCAGTCTTTGGCGGCTTCCTTCCTTTTGGCGCTCGCACTCCACTGCGCACTTTATTTATTTATTTATTTTTACATTCTCCCCTCTCGCTTCGATTTGCAGGCCTGCGGCCCGGATGATCTGTCCGCGCACGGCGCACCCTGGAAAGTGGGAGGACGATGATGAGGAGGATGCTCTGCAGTCCGGGAAGGAGGGTATGCCTACTGACCAAGCGCGATGACCTGAGATCACTTCGGTGCATGATGAGGGAACAGAAACGCACCCACCAGAGGTCCGGTGTTTTGGTCGTGGGCGCGGTCGGTCGTAAGGCAACACAGGCGTGGTGCTCTGAAGCTCATATTTATTTTTGTGATGAATCCGGCGAATAGAATGTAATAGGATCTGTCACAGCAAAGCAGCCAGACTCGTCGCCTCTGGGCCGCACTACTGCAAATGTTCGGAGTGCCATCATCATCGATAATACCAGCGGCCGGCCGGGCCGGCAAGTAACAACGGTATAGACCCGCTCTTTTGATCTTGGTCATTGTGAGGGGGAGATTTTCGCTCACTTCTCCTCGTCTACAGGCGAAGAGTCGGGGACGGTATTGTGCAGGTTGTCGTCAGCCGACCTTCCCCAGCTCAGCCATGTCCAGCGACCATGGCCTCAACTCGCCGGCGCGCGCCTCGGCCGATGTCTTCGATCAACAACGCAGCAACGTCGGCCTCACATCGCCAGTGGCAGCAGCAGATCAGCATTACACTCCCGGGATAGACAACTCCTTTGACTCTTACTCCCATCACACAGTCGGATCATCCTCCCTCCTGCGGCCAAACTTTCTGGCTACCAGAGCGCGCAGTCGATCCACACGCGGTCTCGACGGGCTACGCGACGGCGTCGAGTCCTCGGCCGCAACGCTATCGTCTGACGAATCAGCGCATGAATACCAAGGTGACGAGCGCCTCCAGCAGAGCACCGCCGAGCCGACAGGAGCGTCGAAGCGAGGCAGCAGCTCACTGAATTCGAAAGGCAAGCGACTCGGCATCATACCTGATCAGCTCTTGCCCGAATCGCTTTTCCAGCAGAGTAAAGGACGTCGTCGTGCGACAACGGGTGAGTCTCGCTGAGCTAAAACGGAAGGGTGGACTTTGGCTGAAATGAAACCCGAAATTTGCGTCTGATCGCGTTCCCTCCTCTAGGTCTACGCAGCCCGTCTTCGCCATCTACGCCCTCCTCCTCTGCGACGGCCCGACCCAGTCTCTTCTCTAGCACCGGCCTACGCTCCTTTCTCAGTCATCTGTCGAGTCCGGCGGCGGAAGTCAAGACGCCAGGCGCAAGGGAGGTCTCCCACATCAACGAACCTACTGCTGGACAGGCGCAAGCTAAGACGCGTTCGCCTGCGTCTTGCGTATGCGCAGAAGGCAACAGGGCCGACACGCCGACCTCGACGCAGATAACCACCACGACAGGGATTTACATTGGTAGCGCCATCTGCAGCATGGGTTCTTTCGCTGCTGGCCCTTCCTTGTATCCGATGGATGGCACGCTGCAACTGGGGACACCGTCGCCGAAACAGGCGCTTGTTCTCGCCAGCGACGCCGACGATGATGACGATGAGCATGACAGCGCAGATGCCGTCAGTGTTGAGAAAGCGATCGACGACGAGGGGTACGAGCCGGCGCAGGCGCGCAAATGGGTGCGGTGCGGAAAACAGAGTTTCCAACATGCCTGGGGCATTGCACACACCACAGCGGACACTGAGACCACCAAGGACCAGCAGCAGTCACAGCAGACCAACGCGTGGCGCAGCTGGATGGGGTCTACATATGCGGCGCCACCTGCACCGCAGCGATCCTGGTCCGGGACGACAGCCACATCGCCCAGCACGGTGGCCTCCCCGCTGTTCGACCACGCCAGCAGCACCGTCTCGCTGCTCAGCTGCACCTGCTCGCCGCCAACGCGACCCGAGTCAGTCGCGAGCAGCATCATCGAAATGGGCACGCCCAAGGCGGCCGCTGTATCGTACATGCGCGAGAACAGCCGCTTCAGCCTGCCCGCGTCGCCGCCGCCGGACAGCGCGGTGTTCTACGCGCAGCAGCCCAGCAGCGGATCGGTCGAGAGCGCGCCGATGCCGGCGCTGATCTCGATCAACCACTCGTCATGGCGCTTGCGTACGCCGATGCTTCGCCCGCATCTGCCGGCGCTCCTGCGTCTTGCGGCCATCTTCGTCGTCTGCACCAGCCTGGTTATCGCGGCGCTGACGACGCTGCCGCTCAAGATGCCGACGCACGGACTCTCCGAGCTGAGCATGGTCGAGATCCGCGACATGGCGTTCTCGCTTAAAGACTACGCGCAGAGCAGCGGCGGCGCAGGCTGGCACACCTGGCTCGTGCTCATATTCTTCTTCACGTGGAAGCAGGCGTTCACCGTGCCGGGAAGCTTGATCATGAACGTCGTACTCGGAGCGCTGTACGGCACGTACCGCGCAACGTGGTACACATCGCTCTTTACCGGCTTTGGCGGCATCCTGTGCTATCTGCTCGCCCGGCCGCTCGGGCCGTTGATTGAGAGCTTTCCCGGCCTCAGCAAGCCGCTGACTGCCATGCGCCGAGCACTTTCGCGATCAGGCAATGACTCACCTGCCACTTGCCCAAACAAGCAACCCTCCCACTCCTCTTCCTCTGCAGACGCCAACATCTGGTCTTACCTGCTGCTGCTCCGCCTCGTCCCGATCGTCCCCTGGGGCGCGATGAACATCTGCTGCGGTGTGCTGCGCGTGCCGCTCTGGCCGTACTTTGGCACGCTCGCCTTCGGCTCCGTGCCATGGAACTTTGTCACTTGCCAAGTCGGCGACATTTTGCAGGAGATCGTCGCGACCCTGCCGCAGGTCGCTGGCGACGGTAGCGCTTCAGGAGAGGGCAACGCAAATACCAGCAGCAGCGCACATGCCGACGCCTCTGGTTTAACAGTCATCCTGGCCAAGATCTGGAGTAGGGAGATGATGGTTAAACTGTTCTTGCTCTCCGTCGTCAGCGTGCTGCCCATACTTCTCAGCAGGTGGTTACGACGAAAAGGCCAGCAGGCGGCAGAGGAAGCGACGGCAGACGAGGCGCAGACGCCACTGCTCCACGATCCCGAAGCTGCTCGGGCCGCATCTTCGCCATGGCTTGAGATGCAACTACAAGCCAACATGGGGCTCACTGGGGCACACGCCCTATCGCCTGATTATGAGCACCGTCATGACTTCTCAATGGCCGACAAGGCCAACTTTGCGCCGTCTCACTCGCGCCCAGCGTCCGACACGTCGTTCGAATCGTCGGATCGACCGTATGAGCGAGCGGGGGACCATGACTATGTACCTGTACGAGTGGGCTCACTCAATACCAGTAAGGAGCGCACTGCCGCAAGTCTCCCACCAAATTTGTACGCGTAATCGTTAATGACATACCGCAACACTGCATGCACCCTACAATGACATGAACGTTTTTATCGATGCAGCCTGCTCTTTTTGTGCTCTATGAAATCAAAGAACGCGCTGCAGTGCTGTCCAAGTCCCGGCACATTCATGGCTTTGACCACGCAGAGTAAATTACAGCCGACAGCGCCCGGAGCTCCTTGATCTCGGCTAATGCCTACACATTCATTGGAGACGGGTCAGTCAGTGAATTTCTAAAACATTGGAGGCACTAGTTGCAACTACTCACTTCGACATACTCGTTCGGCACGCCATGAATCGCGAGCTGACTCTGCTTGGCGACAGTTGGGAACAGAGCTGCGAGACGGACCTTGTGACCAAGTTCACCGTCCTCATTGAGCTCCTGGAAGCGTGCGCCTTCCTGCACGATCTCATCCACGACGCCGAAAGCAGGCTTCAGCGCGTCCTCAAACACTGCAAAGGCCTTGTCGAGAGACAGCCGCAGGACCAAGCGGAAATCGCGCGAGTCGATAAAATCTTTCGTCTCATCGAGCAGGCTGCGAAGCTGCGCGTCCGATGCAATCGTAGACACTGGCGTCTTAGGCGGAATCGCGCCTGCCTCTACGAGCACGTACAGTTCCTCTTCTAGGCTGGTGGGGAAGAGCGCTTCGAGGAAGCTGATGAATACCATGAGCTGCGTCAGCCATGCACCAACGGGTAACGGCAACCATCCTCTTTGAGACTTACTTTAAGCGCTTTGCAAGTAGCCGTTTGGAGCCACGAGTAGTTCCAGAAACCTCGCTGACGGCGGAAGACCTGGGGTCACCCCCCTTTTCGGGATGCGATCCAGACGAAGTTGCGCACTGCTGCTCTTCGCCCAGCACCTCGTACTCGATCTTCCGTCGAGCAGACGAGAGAAGCTGGTGAAACTCTGTCCAGCTCAGCTGCGTCTTGAGTCCTACGTTGCCGAACGTCTCTTCGACAGCCACGCGCACGCGCTGCGCGACAAGATTCCACCCGCGGTGCAGAAACCACCAGCTGAAGGTCAGGTAGATGCGCTCCGTCTCGTGGCTTAACCCCTCACCGATCTCCCGCGCCTCGCCTCCCTCTTTGCAGTTGGCAGACAATGTCTGTCGACTGCGCAAGCCCTCCTGCGCGAAGCTGTGGTCGACCGAAAATCCATCAAAACAGCCAGCTTCGTTGACATCGATGCGATGATCCGGCGGGGCCGGCTTGGCCAGCGACGAGACGGATGCGAGGTAGGCATAGCGTCCGATCAGATTAAGCTGGATGTGGGTTTGCAGAGCGAGCAGGACGATCGAATAGATAGAGGTGAGCGTGCGTGCGAATGCGACAACTTTTAGCTCGTTCCAGAGCGCCAATTTCGCCTTCTTTTCCGCGAGAATCTGCTCCTCTGTCAGCGGTGCAGGCTCGGTGGGCTCGGATACACCGGCAGGTGATTCGCACGCTTGGCGTGCACCGTTCTCGGTAACTGCTGCACCCGCAGGCAGACGCGTATCCGCTCGAACCGGCGGTGGAAGAGGCTGAGGGTGACGCGGCCCGACGGAGGTGAGAAAATCAGCCACTTTGCCATTACAAAGAAAAATTCCGACGTTTCTTACCTCGCCAATCCTGTCCAGCGCCGTTGCGGAGGTGGCTATAGCCGAGACTTGCTCAGAGGGCTGCGTGTCCGCAGGGGCAACATGGTCTACTGCTGGCACTGATGCCTCCGCATTGTCAGTTTTCTCTGGCTCGGTAGGTGCACCTGGCGTTGTGGAGTCAGTCGACACGGGTGCCGTCTCTTCGGCACTCTGCACCTTGTCGCTCGCTGCTGGCGCCGCCGGTTCTGCCTTGGTTGCATGCGCAACGTGCGTGGCCCCTGCCACAGACATGACGCGCGACACGAAAGGCGGAGCATGGGGATCAAGAGGTCTCGCCGCTGCGTATTGCGAGGCACCTGCTCGGCTGTCGTCTGCCTTTTCTTCTTGCTTCTCCTTCTGCTCGATGTCTACCTCACCAGACGACTCGCTCAGATCATATGGCTTTGAATCAGCTTCTACAGCAGATGCACTGCCATTTACTTGTTCGTCTGATCCTCCCGTCGGCTCCGTAGTTGTCTGAGCCCCTCCTGTTTCTGGCTGCTGCTGCGCTTCTGCTTGCGGAGGACCAGAAACTAATGTGTTTTCTGCACCAATGCGTGGAACTGAAGCTGGAAATGGTCGAGACTTTTGCAGCTGGCTGGTCAGATCCTCCACGTTCATGCTCTCGAATAGTTGGTCACCAAGTGTCGGTAGAAGCGCAAGCACTGTGAACGTGCAGTCTTCCTGGTTCTGAGCAAAACGTCTCCGCAGGCTGCGCGAGTCATCGTAGGGGGGACAGGTAAGTGATGAGAAATTATTTCACATGGTGAAGATTCCATGTTGTACGTCCGGCAAAGATGTGCTCACTTTTCCTTGTCCCGACGCTCTTCGACCATCTTGATCTGCACCTGCCGTAGCTTGTCGAGCGCATATTTTCCCGCAAGATAGCAGCCCCCTGCGATTCCCCCTATGACAAGGAACGGCTTACGCCGCTTGAACAAGAAGCTGCGCGTTGACTCGAGCACGGCCGACATTTTGCTATCCTTTCGCTAGCGGACCGTCTAGTTTTGAGGTCCAGGTTCAGATCTGTTGCATCCAGCTTTCAAGTCTACTGCGCAAGCTGCTCCCTCTGCTAGAGGTTCGCCAGCATGTGCTTGTACTTGATCTTTGCGTTCCCCCTGGTAGATAATCTTGCAAGTACCCATGCAAGGTCAGCGACGGTAAAAATGTGTGGATCGTGGAGGAAAGGTCTCCGGAAAGGCCTGTCAGACACGAACACACTCTGAAAGCTAGCTCTCTGTGCTTTCAGACTGGGGAACGAGTCCTTTTGAAACTGGCTGAGAGACTGCCCCACTGACGGAGTCTCACTTCTGCATCGCGGGACCGCGAAGGAGATTCGCCCCTGTCTTCTAGTCTCTGCCTTCGACTTAATGCTTGAGGTAGTCTGATGCTTGATGGGGTATGCACAGAACCAGGTGCGCATCATGCCGTGTCACTTTTTCGACCTGGGGTTAGGCTGTGGGCCAGGAGGGGTGCGAAAGGGCGGAATGCAATACAACACACCGCGTCTGACCTTTGTAGCCGGCGTGCCGGTCAAGTCCAGTCATCATCACATTCCGGTTTCTGCGAACCTAGCCATACCATCAGATATCAGTCTCCAGGGACTGCCACAAAGGGACACAGCATCAGGCGGATGATAGAAATGGAAAAGGAAAAGCAAGACGCAGCGAGGACACAGCCTAAGTGGAAGAAAAACTCGATGACGAAGTCGAAGAATCTATGAGTACAATACAAGGATGTGCGAATGTATTTGATCGCGGGGGCGGAGCAGCGTTCGTCTTGCGCACATCGGTTTCCCTCAAGCAGCAAGCTCCTTGATCTTAGCAGCAATGTGGTCAGGCGAGAGACCCTGGTATGGGATTTGCTCGAAGAGACCACCGCAGCCCTCCTTGGAGACGCCCATCGTGGCGAACTTGGGCGTGAAGCCGCGCTGCAGGAGCCACGTGCCGAACTTAGATCCGAGGCCGGTCTTCTCGTTGAGCGACTCGACGACGATGACAAAGCCAGTCTGGCCGATCTCTTTAAGCACATCCTCGTCGACAATGTTGAGCGTCGACTTGTTGACAAGGCCCACATCGAGGCCCTGCTTCCGCAGCGTGTCGATCGCCGACGCAGAGCGGTAGAGCATGTCGCCAAAGCTGACGACATAGCCCTTGGTGCCCTTGCGGATGATGTCGTCCTTGCCCGGGGTGAAGGTGTATCCCTCGCCGTAGAAGGGCTCCTGGGTACCCTCCTTAAGCACCCAGGGGACCTTGGAACGGGTCGAAAAGACGAATCGGAGACCTTCGTCGTAGAGGACCTTGTTGATGCATGCGGTCATCTGTGTCGGGTCAGCCGGGAAGTAGAGGCGGGTGGTGAAACTGTCCTCCAGACCATTGTCCGCGAAGAAGGTGTTGACACCGAAATGGCAGGTGTTGTCGGCCATCTCGTCAACACCGGAGTGCGAGAAGTGGCATAGAACGTTGGCAAAGCTGGTGAATTGAGTCAAAGTGGGTCGCGATCCACGTCAGCGCTTGCACATCACATCACATCACATCGGAACGAGACCGGACTTGGTGACGGCGATGGCTACTCACTTCAGACGGGCCATGGTGATCTCCGAAACGCACATCTCGAGGAAGGCGCTGAAGGTGGAGAAAATACCAGTCCGGTACTCGCCCTTCTTGAGGAACGAGCCAAAACCGGCGGCGGCGGCAAAGTTGCCGCGCTCGCAGATGCCACTGCCGACAAAGACTTCGGGGTGCTTCTGGTGAATCACCTTCAGGCCGGTTGAGCCCTCGAGGTCCGAGTCGATGCACAGCACCTTCTTGGCGTTCTCCTCCTTGGAGCTCTTGTCGAGGACGGCGGCGACAGCCTCGCCAAAGACCACACGGTTCGCGCCGCGGTCCTTAGTGCAACCGATGAACTCGTACGTGTCCTTGGTGGGCTTGATGGACTGCAGGACAGCGACGGCATCGTTGTGGCCCTTGGAGGTGAGGTACTTGATAGCCTTGTCGACGGGGATGACGTCGTGGCCGTGGTTGGAACCCTCAAGGCCCTCGATGCCCGGGCACATCTTGCGCTTGATAATGACGGCGACGGGGCCAGTCTCGTTGAGCGCCGAGATCATGGCAGGGTACAGGCTGTCGAGGTTCTCGCCATCGGCGTGAATGACCTTGAGCCCATGGCCCTCGAGGGTGCGACCGACATCGAAGCCCTTAAAGTACTCGGACGGGTGGCCGGCAATAGTCACGTCGTTGTCATCAATGAACAGCTTGACGTTAAGGTTCTGAGCGACGGCCAGACGGGCAGCCTCGGCGTCGTCACCCTCCTGCTGAGATCCGTCGGAGCCCAACATGAGAGTAATCTTGTCCTTGTTGCCAAACGCAACACCGTTGACCATGGGCCACACGTGACCGAGACGGCCCGAGCTGAACTTGACACCGGCAGTCAGGCCGAGCTCCGGGTGACCGGGAAGCTTAGAGTTGGCCGCACGGTAGTAGAGAAGGTCGTGTGCTGGTAGGCTGCCCTCGAGGACAGAGAGCAGGTACTGGGTGGCAACGCCTGCAAGCAAAGAAGATGAGAATCGATGAGAATCGCCGGACCATTCGAAAGAAAGCATGCTTGTACGCACGGTGGCCTGACTCGTCGTACAGGACTTGAACGAACTTGTCGCCATCGGCACCTGCGAAGAGGGAAAGCAGGATAGCTACCTCTGGGACAGTGTCGTACGGACCCCCAGTGTGGCCAGACACTAAAATAATTTGCTGATCAGCATGAATGCTCGTCTTCGCGCGCCATGCCCTACTCGCTAAGCTCTACTCACCACCCCTGGCGGCACCGCTAGCAGTGAAGAAGACGATGGCATCACGGAGCAAGTTGATGTTGTTCTGCAAGCTCTCCTTCTGCTCGGCGCTCAGACTCTTGTCCTGGAGCGACAGCGGGACCGGCTTGTACTTGTCAAGCGGGACCGGGAACTTCTTGAAGTCATAATCCTTAAGTTGGAAACCCATCTTGAATTTCTACTGTTCCCAAGAGAAGAAGACGAGCGAAGGGAAGGCCAAGGGGCGTGAGAACGTGTTACCTGATGCGAATCCCACATGTGAGCGAAGGAACGAGGCTCACATAGATTGGGGTGGGTATTGGATCGCGGGAGAGTGTATGCTGCTGCGACGTTGACGTACAATGCGAATGAGCAAGCACAGCACAGTGTACGGACCAGAAGAGAATGCTCGGGATCGAGGAGGAAGATGTTGCGAGATGAGAAGAAAGAAGGGAATGGGATGGGGATGAGTGAATTGCTGGCGGCTGGGCAATGACGAGAACGGGAGAATGGCGTTGCGGTTTGTGCTGGCCCGATCGCCCACAAGCCTGCCACGGGCCACGAGCCAGGAAGAAGGCCGGGTTGTGTTGAACTCGATTCTCCCATTTTTTCCGCGCGCTGGCCACAGGCAACTGTGCGTTGTGCCCACCAAACTTGCCGAATTCATGATTCAACCCTCGACTCCCCCATCCAAAAGGCCGCCTTCCCGGTCTAGTGACGTCTTTTCGGCTGGATTTCGAGTGCGGTCTCATTCCGCCCTTGCGCGCTGACACCAGAGACAACAGGAGCGAGAAGACTATTCATTTATTTGGTACACTTAGGTGGAGAGCGCGTAGGGGACACGGTGCCACATACTGAAGAAGCAGCAGGGAGCAAGTGTCTGGGGTGCCATGGCCTGTCACACTGGGGCAGTTGGCGCTCCATGCCTAGCGTCCCAGCTCGACGGAACGGAAATCAGCGAAAAGAGCCTCTTACTCAACAAAACGCCCGCTCCCACATCGCTGCACTCCCCCTTCGCTATAATCCGTCTCATCTCGGCACGTGTCCCATCCGCATGTCAGTGCGTCAGCAACACAAAGACAGCAAAAAGGTCCATCCAACTCGGAGATCTTATAGTGTTCGCTGCCACTTTCCAATGCACGACACTTCCAAAACGACGCCCCTCTCCACCAAAGTACCATAGTTGTAAAGCTCTCACCGAAACTGACTAGCAACGCCTGCCGCAGCTATGTGGTCTGGTCTGGTCGAAACGCGAGCCTGTGAAGACATTTTTAATAGTTCGGTAGCGTGCCTGTCAGCTTGCTCTGTGTGCTGAGGACCGTCGCGCAGAGAGGGCACAGCGTAGGTTGCCTGTGATGTTGGCCGTCTGAATGCTTCGCTTGAAGGTCGTATCCACTCTCCAGACATTGACCAACTAATTGGAATGCTTCATGATAACAGGCGGGTTCGAACCTTCCCGTGACGGAAGAAACCGCATGGCTTCAAGCCTTCAACGTCAACTGCGATAGTTTGTCGTATGCAGCAGGTGCGCTTGAGCTCAACAGGGGCATAGCAGTCCTTCTTGTCACCATCGAAGTGTATGAAAGTTGACTGCCTGTGCAAGAAAAAAGTGCTTGTCGTTTCCAAGTGATCAAGAAGCATTTGACATGCACATGCCGTGCATCCTTCACGCTAACTCGCAAGGACGCCACCACGTTAATCGGAGCCAGCGGGTGCTTGTGACTCCACAACTATTCATTGACCCTTGTAGTCGACCGTAAGAAAGGTAGCGTGCGTTGTGTGCTAAAAAGGTCCAGCGGGATCGGGCCGAGTCAACTGTATGGCGTTTGCATCTGGCAACCGCGGTGACAAAGTGTTACAGATGTGCCCGCTTGGCGGGAGTGAAGATCTTAAAACTTTCGTCGTGCTGTACGCAGGGGGGCCGTAGCCTATGGTACACTCTCATGAGCAGATCAGCACGAAACCCTCTGCAATGGAAGAGACATTTTAAAAGAGAAATCATGCGGCAAACAGACCTAAAATAAGGTGGGCACATGCACTGTGTAATTTTGCGTGAGGTACGAGTACAAATGACAGGCGAGAGAGGCTGGGGCAGCGCCCAGGGAGGTGCAAGCGGCAGGTGAAGAGTTCCAGAATGGATTGAAAAATTTACCTGCTGCCGGCCATAGCCTTCTGCACGGACCGCTTGAGGCGCAGCGAGGCGCGACGGAAGTCGTCCGCCTTGGCGTCGTCGAGCTCGAGAACCTCGAGGGCTTTCGCGAGCTCCTGCTCGACCTGGATCTTCTGCGCGCGCTTGAAGTTGGCGTTCGGGCTGCTGACGGTGCCCTCGACCTGGTGGACGTACGCTTCGAGGTCGTTCTTGGCGTCGTGGCGCGCCTGGAATTCCTTGTCGGAAGCCTTGAAGTTCTCTGAGTCCTTGATCATCTGCTCGATCTCCGTGCTGGACAGCCTGCCGACCGAGTTGGTGATGGTGATGTTCGCCTTGCGACCGGACGTCTTCTCTTGCGCGGTGACCTTGAGCAAACCGTTGGCGTCGACCTCAAAAGTGGTGAGCAGCTCAACCGTGCCTCGTGGCGCGGGCGGGATACCAGTGAGCTCGAACTCGCCGAGCAAGCGGTTGTCCTTGCACTGCGTGCGCTCTCCCTCGTAGACGGGGAAGGTGACCTGGGTCTGGTTGTCCTCAACGGTGGTGAAGACACGAGTCTTGTTGGTGGGGATGGGGGTGTTCCTGGGGACAACGACACCAAAGACATCGCCTTGCATGGCAACACCGAGCGAGAGCGGGGCAACGTCGAGCAAGAGCAGGTCCTGAGTCTTGTCAGAGGTCTGGTTGGTCAGGACAGCAGCCTGAACGGCAGCACCGTATGCGACAGCCTCATCAGGGTTGATCGACTTGTTCAACTGGCGGCCACCGAAGAACTCTGAGACGAGCGACTGGATCTTGGGGATACGGGTGGAGCCACCGACGAGGACAATGTCGTCGACCTTCTCGGAAGACATCTTGGCGTCCTTGAGGACCTTGGCGACCGGGTCGATAGTGCTCTTGAAAGCGGCTGCGTTGATCTCCTCGAAACGGGCACGGGTGATTTGGAACGAAGCGTCCACACCCTGGAACAGCGAGTCAACCTCGACGGTGGTCTGAGTGACGCTAGAAAGGGTCCTCTTCGCACGCTCGCAGGCGCTGCGGAGACGACGGGTGGCACGGGGGTCGCCTGAGATGTCCAGCTTGTGCTTGCGCTCGAACTCCTTCTTGAAGTGATCAAGCAACGAGTTGTCGAAGTCCTCACCACCCAAGTGCGTGTCACCAGCGGTCGCCTTGACGGCGAAGACACCGCCGGTGATGTTGAGAAGCGAGACATCGAAAGTGCCTCCGCCCAGGTCAAAGATCAGAACGTTCTTCTCGGTGGAAGACTTCGAGTCGAGACCGTAAGCAATGGCGGCCGCAGTGGGCTCGTTGATGATACGGAGGACGTCAAGACCGGCAATGGCACCTGTGATCCGAATAGCACGTTGGAGTGTCAGTCAGAAAAGGCGTTGTTGAATTGATGAAGGTAAATCTGGGCGACGATTATCTTGGCTGTAGATACGCTCATATAGCCGTTCTTAGAATATATATGCAATCCCCAACGCTCCGAAGAGCTCCGGTATTAGCATGGAATATATGAGTATAATCCTCGCGTTTTCCATCTTCCGACTTCCTGAATCCATACAGCATATCGCGCTGTTCTTTCTCGCCGTTGACCAACACTGGAAGTGTGCCCTCATTCCAACTTTGGGCACATTCCGAATACGAGCAAGAGACAACTCACCGGCGTCCTTGGTAGCAAGCCTCTGGGAGTCGTTGAAGTATGCCGGAACAGTGACGACTGCCTTCTTAACCTCCTTGCCAATCTTAGCCTCTGCAATCTCCTTCATCTTGGTCAGGACCATGCTGGAGATCTCTTGAGGGCTGAACTGCTTCTTCTCGCCAAGGTACTCGACCTCGATGAAAGGCGAGCCGTCCTTGTCGATGACGGTGAAAGGCCAGTGGGTCATGTCCTTCTTGACATCTGGGTCATCGAAACGGCGACCAATGAGACGCTTGGCGTCAAAGACAGTCTGCCTCGGGTTCATGGCGGCCTGGTTCTTGGCGGCATCGCCGATAAGACGCTCAGACTCCGTGAAGGCAACGTAAGAAGGTGTGGTGCGGTTTCCCTGGTCGTTGGCGATGATCTCCACACGCTCGTTGACCCACCAGCCAACGCATGAGTAGGTGGTACCCAGGTCTGCAAAAAATTGAACGGAAATAATGTCAGGGTGATGCACCCACAAAACCAACTAGACCGCTCTGCTTCGAAGCCATCCTATTAAGCCTGTTCCGTGTATCGGTCAGGCCCATTTTCTTCTCTGCACTCTGTCTCCTCGCAGCATTGCTCAATAGAGGCGTATCTCGACTGCCTGTCCTCCGTTTGCACTTCGAGCCATGCCGACAAGGACTTGGCCGGATACTCACCGATACCGATGGCGCCCTGGAAGACTTCATCGCCCGCAGTCTCGGCAGCTGGAATTTCAGACGACATGATTGCTGTTCAATTTGATGCACAGAGGCGTCGGGTGAGGGTGATGGGAGGAGAGATGATGGAGGAAGACACGCCTTATTGTGAGGGAGGGAAGGGAAAGACAAGGTCGGATGAACAAGAAGAACTTCTTCTGGTGGATGGGTGTTTCCAGTTGGAGAGTAGGGGGACACTGGCGCAGTGGCTGTACCACCACCTCCAACACTGCCCCTCCGCCCGCCAAAAATTTTCGTCGCTTGCACTTTTTCTTACCTTTGCGTGACCGCCTACCCGCAGCTGATGACCCATGTGCCAGTGTGCGTTCAGTTTCCAGCCAGGGGGACTCCCCTCAACCGCTTCCTTCCTGTCCCTGCGTCCAACAGCCACCAGCACGCAAGCAAGAACAGAAGGCACCGCTCACAGTGAGCATGCAACTCTGCGAGCGTAAGGTCAGTCGAGAGGGAGAGCTAACAGGTGAAGAACACGTCGTTGGCTGACCTGGGATAGCGCATGAGCACGGGGAACGGTTGCCTAGGATATCATGGCTAGCTCGATTGCAACCACTTCCAGGGTGATGCTGCCTACTGCTGCTGCTGCCGCACAAGGCACGGCGTCAGCAGCATGCACTTCCGTCCGACGAGGAGGTGCAGCGCATTTCGTCAGGAGGATTCACGCATTGCCCTCTCGGGCACAGCACGCTGGCTCTGCAACAACGGCGTCTCCCCAACGTCAAGATTCAGCGAGATTATCTTTGATGCTCTATCGATATGGTGGCTCGTCCGTTCGGCACATTACTTCCTCTTCATCAAGCCGGGTTGCGAAGGATGGCAAAGGCTACGCGGATGCAGCTCCGGGAACGACGCTGCAGCAAGATCAGCCTGAGCCCGGTACAGATCTTCCCGAATCTGAAGCCGACACAGCGGCTGGATTGAAGCGAACGTCCGAGCAAGGAGTATCGACTGTGCCCAATTCGGGAGGAGCAACGTTGACAGCATCAAGCGCAGCATCCAAAGACACCAGAATGGCAGCTTTGGAAACCGACATATTGGATGTGCAAGAAGAGGTAGACACAGAGCGAGAGCTTCGCCGGCTCCGGCGGACGATGGGTGAGTATCTCCTATGAGAACAGGTACCCTCGATCTATGGCTGCTCTCCTGACCTGCGTCCTCATGTTCCCTCTACTTTCTGCAGTGGACCAATTCCAGTCACTAGGATCAACACAGAACCGAGAAACGACTTTTCGGCCTCATCATGCGCGCATGAGCCCGAAGGCAGCGAGAGATCTTACTATCTCGCACCTGCTCGCCTCGAATGCGCATGTCGGCCATCACAAGTCGCAAACGACGCGCGCCTTCCAGCCTTTGCTCCTCGGTACGCGCAACAATATGTCCATCATCGATATTGAGAAGCACACACTTCCCGCTTTGAAGCGCTGCGCGCAGGTCGTGCGCAAGGTCCTCAGCGCTGACGGTGTTATCCTCTTCGTTGGCACGGGCAAAAACCAGACTGCATCCATCCTGCGCGCCTGCAAGCGATTAGGCCGCAACGCGTTCCACGTCACGATGGAGCGCTGGATCCCCGGCACGCTGACGAACGCACCTAAGCTGCTCGCGCCCGCAATTTACAAGTCGTTCGAAGATGCTGATGCCGATCTCTCCGGCGCGCCGGACACGACCAAGCTGGCATCACAGACTTTCCAGCCAGACTTGGTCGTCGTGCTCAACCCGCGGGAGAACGTGCACGCTGTGCGTGAGGCGACAGACCGCAACATCCCCACGATCGGCATCATCGACACCAACGTCGATCCGCGGCTTGTGACATACGCTATTCCAGGAAACGACGACAGTCTCCGTTTTGTCGACCTCGTCGTCGGCGTCATCGCTCGTGCCGGCCAGGAAGGCATCGCCGAGGGCGCCAGGCTCAGGGACGAGGCAGACAAGGCGAGGCGTAGCGATGAACGTGGGCGCAGGCGCTTGCTGCAGGCATAAGGGCAGAATGGCATGTAACGTTATTCAGCCACATCCCTCGTTTCCGTCCAATCGACGCGCACGAACGGCAAAAAGTAGAATTCGCAAATGCAATCCAATATCATGCAGCACACAGCTCATCTTTTTGGCTTGAATGCATCTCGCGAAGAGTCATCGCGATAAAAATGGATAATGATATATGAAGGGGAGCAAGCTTTGAGATCAGCACAGCGAAAATATTATGTAGTCCGGGAGTCCAGCTCGCAAGAAGCCATAGGTGAATGGAACACCCAGCATGGCGCATGGTAACAGTCCGTAGAAGAGCGGGAGGCCGCGCATTCAGAAGCCGGCCATGCGCATCGCTGCAGCCTTCTGCTCGTCATCGAGCACAGGCAGGCCGTCGGCGCCGACATGGCTACCAGATCCTGCAAGCGGGTTGCACGGCGGCTCGGAGAGGAGATACGCAGGAGCTGGCGCTTGTCGTGGCGACGGCGTTGCGGCTGCTAGGGTGTTGCTCCATTGAGAGGAAGAGAGAGCAGCGGAAGAGAAGTCGGAATTGGTTCGGCGCGAGAAGAGTGCTGGCGACGAGATAGCTGCTTGCGAGCATACGCTTGGACAATGCTCTTCCCCATCCTGTGCCTTCGGAACGGCTGCTGCCCCTTCAACATTCACTGACACATGCTGTACGACGCCGGCACCGGTATTATTAGCATCATCACCTTCCCAGCTGTGCCGCCGCTCGCCTAAAAGCGCTTGCACGAGTGTCGTGCTTTTCCCTCGCCGGCTGTCGAATCGAGCCATTTCGGGCGTCATCGGCGCTTCGGTATCGCGCTGCTGCTGATGCATCATCACTATGCCACGTGACAGGGACGGGGAGCGTGTAACCTTCGCCAGTGACCCGGCCGCTGGGTGGTGGCCCCCATTCGCCAATGAATTTGGTGCGAATGATGCTGGTGATCCATTGACATCGTTGAGCGACGCAAGGAAAGGCGCCTGCAATACGGATGCGGTGCTGTCCCTCTTGAAACCCGTGCTGTCGCCCGACGGCAGGCGGGTGACTCCGATGCCGATAACACCATTGTTGAGGTGCTTGCCGCTGCATCCGAAAGAAATAGCAGAAGCGTGCCGGCTCCCTCGTCGACTGGAGAATGCCGGTGCCTCAGTCAAGATGACGCGCTGGCATAGGATGCACATAATTGGTGCATACAAGCTGATCAGAGCTGGTGAAGCAGAGAACAAAAGCTACGACTCAGCGAACTGCGCTAAAAAAGAATGCAAGCATGGCAAACCCGTGGGACGACTCACCTTTCGAATGAATGCTTTTACTTAACTCGAGGCCAACGTTGGCAATGTTGAAGGCGCTGGCAACGACAAAGTACATGAGACCGTTGCGAGATAAGATCGAGAGCAACGGCGTCACGTTGAGTGATTCCCAACGCCGGTGGATGTGGCCCAGAATAGTAAGGGATAAGGCACGTCTGGCCGCGCTTGCGAGATTGCTCCTGCCCTCGCCTATGACCTTGGGCGACTCCTTGGCAATGCCGTCGTCGTGCAGCATGGCGGAAGACCTTCTTCTGGGAGAGTTCATCGTCGGAGCGGGGAGGTCGCTGTAGTAGCACAGCTTCCAAAAGCTGAGCCCGATGGTGATGGTGTCGAAGACAAAGGCCACCAGGTAGAAGTATGCCTGCAGGTCCGTCGAGCCGGGACGCGGCAACGGCATGCAGGCGCCGTTGCTGAGCAGTGTCTCCTCAGTGAACCACAGCAGGCCAAAGGACATGGCGAATTGCAACGCGGTCAGGACTATGAGGAAGACCATCACGCGCAGATCGCGGTCCCAGATGGCGACCGTGCGCCGTACAAAGATGACGGCGACGATCAGCTGCACAACCGCTGTGACCTCTTGCTGGTGAATGAGGCAGGCCCTTGTATTGTCAAAATCGCCCCAGGTGGAGTAGGCAGGCAGGATTAGCGCCGGAAGCGTCCCGTAGCGGACGAGGGCGAAGAGCCATGGCTGCACCGACTTCCAGCCCATGCGGCTATACAGGCTAAATTCGGCGGGCAGAGTCGAGATGAACTCCCAAGCATACAGCGTGACGGCTGCGACGGCAACCTGCGGAAGATGTCACTCTGCTGTCAGAATCCCTGGCCATCGCAGCGCAGCGGCTGATGGAACTGAACGATGGCTCACATTATTGATTATGAACTGCTGCTCTACAAACGCGTCGATCGGTAGCACCCTGTTGCCTTCCTCCTGCTGATACATGCTCCCATCCTCCGGCCTGAAGGAATTGTAGGCGCTAGCGACGGCAGCGGCGGTCGGGTTGCGCATGGGTCGATAGTGCGCCCCGAACCTCGAGCTGAGGTCAGGGCGAGTGCGATAAAAGCCCTGCTGCTGTTGCTCGCGGTGCGCAACGGTCAGGGCTCTCAGAAGTGGCAAAGTCATGGTGGCGCCAACGCGCTTGGCTGTGGGCAGTATAATCGCAAGAGTTGTCGACAGCTGTGTCTAGTTATGCGACTGGTGGTGCTGCCAACATGTGGGCCTCCGAATGAAGTATCCGCACCACAAAGTGCAACACGCTGACCTGACCGATATCGAGCCGACGCGCGCAGGCGAAAGTTATTTGCTGTCACAAGCTTGGAGCGTACGAAAGCTTCTTGCTAGGTATGTATACCGTTGCCTCTGCCTTGACGGCCTTCCGCGTCGAGGCCGCCAATGCATGTGAAGTTGAGGGGGGATCGGAGTTGGAGCCAATAGTCGGGATGGTCGAGTCAGCACCTATTGCAGCGGCCAGCCTGAGAGCAGGACCGCTCGTCCACGTCCATCGCCCGAAAATAATCTAACCCAAGCAGCAGCAAAGTTGTTGGGATGACAGAGCCGATCGAGCGTAGAAGAAGGGGACGGTCGACGACTGCGCGCCTACATGCATCAAAGCCGTAAAACAGCAAGTGAATGACACATTGTCGCCTGTCTGGTGGCGGTGAGGCGATGAGGTTTCGGCTTCGTGACCGCTCGAGGACTCATCGTCAGTCGGGCCGGCAGCAGAGCGGTGAAGATCGTTTGCCCGCCTCCTTATCTCAAACTTCGGAGGTACGGTTCACGATATAGTAGGGGGTTCGCTTTTTGGTGCCGTGCAGTGCTGTGCAATGTCAATGCGGTCCAATCGGAAAGAGCCAAATTGCCCCCTGCCACGGACAGTAGGCCCCGGTTGCCGGCCGAAGAAAAAAAAGAGAGCACGAGGGTCACGTGCAACAGTATCACTCACTCTTCGTCTTTCATCGCGATCCACCAGATCCTTTTCATTGCTTTCGTCTAAGTGTCGCGCCTGTTGATCTCTCTCAGGAGAAACTTGGCCAGCGACACGACTTCATCTCTCTCTGTTTGATCAGCTAGCCTCATGCCGTACAGCGGTAGACTGGAGCAACAAGATTGACCCATCCATTCTGCAAACGTGTGCTGCATAGCGTTTTGTGCACATCATAGGATCGACGCGCGCGACTCTAGCACTCGGGCCACCGGTGGGGAACGCTTCGGCTGGCTTTGTGGCTGCGCAGGGCTCCAACCGATTGCGTACAGGGAACCCGTTCGAATTCTTTGCGGTGACGGGTTCCAGCCCATTGTGTAGAATACAACAGATAGGACGCAGGCAATAATGCCACGGAACGCCGCCGCGGCAGCATCAGGAGGGAGGCGAGGGACGAAGTCGACCAGTGGCGCAATGGCAAGGACATCGTCGCGCCGGGCCCCGCCTGGCGCCAGCGGCAAGAACGACTCGTCTCTGGCAGATCAGTTCACACTGACTCGCAATCCCTTGAGAAAGACCACGGCGATGGCGACGGCGGCAGTAAAGGCCGAGGATGGAGGTGTAGGCGACAAGCTCAAAGTGAAGGACCGCAACGTGACCACGGCAACCGTGCCAGCCGCAACATTAGACAAGATGGATGCAAGGGCGCAAGAAGAATTTAAAAAGCAATTATCCGCTTCGCAGACGGCGACAAGAAGAAGCAAGAGGCGCAAGCTTGATGTGCTCGGCGAGATGTCGGTCGATACGACCAGCGTGCAGTCGACATCGATAGCCACCCAATATGCGAGCAGAAGGACGAGGTTGATGCGCGCTGGTGGTGGTACGGGGGTTGAGAGACAGAAGCGGTCCTCAATGCAAATACCATTGAGTACGACAGCGCAGCAAGTCGAAATGCCAAGCTCTGCCGTTCCTGCTACCCTTGACGATGGCGAGCTAGAGTACTTCGATATTCCCAGCACGCCGCCTCAGATTCGATGGCAGAGACAGGAGGATCAAAGGCGCATACAGCAGGCGAAGGCAACTGTGCACGAAAATGGACAGTCAGGAGACTCGGATCAGTCTGCGTTCGCACACCTGCCGAGCACGCCGCCGCATATAAGATGGCAGCGCGAGGAGCAGGGTGATCCGCCGGAGACCAGCCGCGATGCACCTAGCGGAGAAAGCGTCCAGATATTAGCACAAAAACCTACAGAGGAGGCAGAGGAGGAGGATCAGGGCACTTCGGACAAGGAAAACACAAAGCCGGCCAATGCGCGCTCGCGTGCGCTTCTCATACATTTGCAGACGCGACGAGGCAAGCCGAGTGCCCCATCTTCATCAAGTTCGAATTCGCGAGCGGATGCAACGATGCTCGACCAGAGCAATGCTCTCGGGCTGCTAGCGGTGCAGGAGCCAGTGCATTCGACGCCAATAGCTGTGAATGCGCTTGACCAGCGACGCAAGCCGCCACAGGCGGGGTGGGCCACAGGACGTCCAGCACCAGGTGGTGAGGCGCTGCAGGGAGTGGGTGAAGAGCTGCGTCGAGAAAACGGCAGCAAAATCCGCCGGCCGCTTGCTCCACTTAAGATTGCTGAAGCGGTTGACATCCAGCTGGGCGGTGTGAGCGCATCAAAGAAGCGGTCTGCAGAGACTCTCGACGATCTTCTTGGAATGAACGAGGGTGCGCGCGGACAACGCGACCGTCGCGCTCTGCTTCCAGATCGCGCCGATAAAGACTCCTCGACGGCCGCCATCACGTCATTTCCCCCTCAGGATCCCGAGCGACTGCAACGCTGGCTAAATGCACATGCGCGAGAGTCAGCGTCGGCGTCGGCTACAGCGTCGCCAGGTGGAGCAGGGGGGCCAAATCTGACCCCTCCCTCGCCGCCGTCGACGCAGCTGGATGACCGCCAGAACGATAGAGCTCGCGCGCAGCGAAATCATCTTCGTAGCAGGGCTCCTGGGCCGAACAAGGACGCCGACGACGAGTGCGCATTCAACACCGGGCAGCGCGATGATGATGATAACGCAGCAGCGCGAATGGATGCGGAGCACAGCGACGATGATCCGTTTGGAATCATGCAGGAGATCCGAGCGACGTCGCGTATACAAAGGCGTAAAGGCCTGTACGTCCCTAGACCCCATCACTCACCCAGCCAGTCGCTCACGGGGTTTACGGCGTCTCGATACGATGCGCGAAATCCATTGACACACGAGCGCGCGCCGCCTGTGTCGAGTGCGGCATTGCCGCGCGCAAACCGCCTTGCCGTACAGGAGGGGAGCAAGGATGAGCACGGAATATCCGCCCTCTCATCCTGCTCGTCACCCTTGACATCCGTCGCACATGAAACCGCGCCGCAGAACCCGGCCGCCAATTCTGGCGGCGGCTTGAGCCTACCGCCTGCATCGTCACCGCCACGCGTACAGGACTTGCTCGAGCTCCTGCCAAAGCGGGCAGGAAAGCATATAAATGACCGCAAGGCGTCAGGAGCTTCAAACAAGAGGGGCAGGAAGGGAGCAAGCAAGGTTCAGCACGCACCGGTCAAGTCAGTCAAGCGCCAGATCATCAAGCTCTCCAAATCTCCTAAACACACTGTGAGAGCCTTACGCGATTCTTCTTCTGAGAGTGGAGCGGGAATGGGCGACAAGCTCGACATTCAGCAAAGCACGACGCTCCCCAGAGCACGAGCGGGTCTGCAGCCCAGGAGCGACAGTATCCAATTATCTCCGCGCGTGAGTCTGCCAGTTGTTGTCACATATACTCATCGACTTTGGCTGATTGTCTACCAATGCGCACAACAGGCCGTGGCAGAGCGCAAGGCGCGCCTCCAACTTTACCACGATCTCGATCACTACGCATTAGGAGAAGAGCTGGTCTTGTGAGGTATATTCAATTGCTGCTTGACTAGAGGACACGCTCCTTGCGCAGGTCAAAAATGCCTACAATGTGTCCGCAACGAGCCATGCGCAGACCACCAGACTCCTCCGCCATCCGAACGCCCCACTTCCGAGCCGACGATACTGCCACGCCGCTCCGCTCCTCCGCATTGTCCTCTCCTGCTTCAAATGGAATGTGAAGCGGCGCAAACGCCAGCCGATACTTGCTCAGATGATCCTTCTTGCTCTGGACCTGTTGCTCGGCCACAATGCGCTGCAGCAGTGTGTATTCGGCGGTCATGAGGATCGCGTGGCCGCCCGGCTTGAGTAAGGCGAGCAGCGCCGGGAGGAGGTTCCTGTATAGCCTGTGGACCTGATTCTTCGTGAGCACCCTGTGGCCCCACGGCAGGTCGGTGACGACGGTGTCGATCGTCTCACGGCCGCCAAGGAAGGCGGCCATGGCGTCAACATCCGTCGCGTCCTGCGTGCTCGTCTTGATGCGGTCATGCAGGTTGCACAGAGTGATGGCTGCGTCGGCTTTAGCAATTGAGGCCGTGTCGATGTCACAAGCAAACACCTTGAAGTCCAGTTGCAGATTCTGCAAGGTTGCAACCATCTCTGTTGCGATACGCCCGACACCGACGCAGGGCTCGAGTAACTTGACCTCAGACTGGCCTGGTTCCGGGAAGACTCGAGCAAGGTTCGCAAGAGTGTGCGCTCTGTAGAAAGCCAGGGCAGTTCCGCCACCTGCAGCTGCGCCAGTGAGAGCCGCTGGTCGAAGCTGTGACTCGCCGACGGGTGGATCCAGTTCCAGGAGAACGAACAGCGCCCCTGCCGGGGGTGGACCGTGCTCGATGAGGTTGTTGGGACGCTCATTGGCCCCAAAATTCGGCACCATCTTGAACACGATGTTCAATTGTGGCGCCTTGAGATCCACGGTCCATTCATTGCGTGGATCATCCGCCTTGGTGTTTCCATTAAGCCAGCTCCACACGCAATCGCTCAACTCATATTCCATGGTCTTGGAGATGAGCGTCGGGAGAAGGTATCCGCAGCGATTGAAAGTGCATCGAAAACTTTGTAGTGGCGCGTTGTATTGGGTTTTCCTGCGTTGTCGCCAGAACGCCAACGCTTGATCTCGCGCTGGCAGGCAATCATCCCATAGCTTTCGGATGAGTGCTATGAGGTCCCTTTCAGACTGCGGCAGTTTCTCCGGGTGATCAGATGAGGAATGCTCCTGCTCCACTTCTGCAGTGTGCTCTGCATTGCTTTTCGGTGCTGCAGATTTTGCTTTGACTGATGCAATTTTCTCCCGTCGTCTGCTCCGACCTCCAGAGCGTCGATCGTCGCGCAGTCGTTGCACCACCTCTTGAGCCAGGGGTGCTTCGCCCATTACGAGGTGCGCTGCTTCTGCACTGCGCACTTGTCCATCCTGCCAGGCATCAACGAGAGTCGCGCTGATTCCGTCCTCCACCTGTGCTCGTACGTGCCCGGCTTGAAGCCATGCTCCGAGCGGTGGTGGCCGCACCATTGCACCGCGCTCTTTCAGCACACGCTGCAGATCCTGCTCAGCAAAGTCCTCGAGACCATGGAAAACCTCAAAGAGCACAGGGAATGGGCAGGCTGGTGCAGGAGCACTTGACGAGGATGGGGCGCTGCACATGTCCAGCAGACGAACTGTAGTATCCTGTTCTTGCTGTGGGGGCACAGCCGGATGCGCTGGATCACTGAGTTCAACACCTGGATCCAGAAACTCCTTCGAGAAGCCAACAGGTTCTGCTGGAGGTGCGGATCCCGATGAAAACATTTGACCGCCTCGTTTGCGTTCGGCTTGTGAGATTGCTTCTTGCCAGTCTTCGCGTGCCCACCACGGCAACTCATCCTCATAGCACCACTCTTCTGTTTCGTACTTCATCGCATGAAGATAAATGAATAGCTCTTCTGGTCTGGGATCAGGAAGAAGCGGGATCTTGCACTCGTCGCACATGCCGCATGCTTCTGTCTCCACGCGCTTGAGCCAGCGGTTGCTTTGGGTGTCAATTTCGATCCCGAGGCTCTTGAGAACTTCTTCGCCCTTGCCTTTTGCAGGGCGCGCGGTCTGAGCATTTGCCCCGGGTAAATCGGGAAGTTCAAGCTCGGCCTCTTGGAGAAGGTGGCCGTAGATGACTTCGTCCTTCCACCGCGCCCAGTCCTCCTGTCCGTCCCGCTGCGCCTTGATGGCGGCGATGATCGCATCCACCTTCGAGGAACCGGTCGAGCCGGTTCCCCCCTCTCCCTTCCAGCTTTCAGTACTCACTGTCTCTTTCGCCATGTCCTCCTGCGACCTGCCTTCCCAGATTGCGTGACCGTAGACGGGGTCGTTGCATATCGGATGGCCGAGATACTGGACATGTACCCTAATCTGATGTGTTCGCCCAGTTAGCGGTCTACACCATACAACGCTGGTATCCGTTGCAGAGTCATAGGAGAGACGATGGAAGATGGTCTTACACGGCTTCCCAAGCGGGTGTACGATGTTGACGCCTGACTGACGGTCGACGCTCAATATTGGTTGTTCGCACGTCACTTCCTTCCCGTCTCCGGGAAAGCGCCCACGTACTCTGCAGACGTAGTTCTTGCGAACGTCGCCAGATAAATAGACAGCAGCAAGCTTTGAAGCTGCTTCCTTCTTTGTGGAAAGTACCATGACTCCAGATGTAAGACGGTCGAGTCGATTGGCAGTGTGGACTTGTGATATACCGTGGTCTGCTTTCAGCATCTCAATGAGCGTTGAGCGGTGATACCTCCCGGCGCTGTGGACGGGTATGCTGCCTGGTTTGATCACCACAAGTCTTCCGGCATCGTCGTCTCTGTGCAGTATCCGGATGGGCTCTGCGGTGACGGGAGGCTCATGTCGATGCACACGGTTGACAATTAAGTCGCCATCTTTCACGATCTGCCGCGGTGATGCTTTAGAGCCGTTGACTGTGCAGACGCCTTTGTGAATGGCCCACAGGTAGTATTCCTTGGTGCGATCGCGGAATTCAGTGGTGAAGATCTCGAGCAACTCGCGTCCGATCCACCGTTGTTTTGCGTGTGTGGTATAGTCATGCCTAGCCGCAAAAGGTCATTGAATGTCAGTCACGAAGAATGTGTGCTGCTAACTCATACAGATTGACGCACCAATATGGTTCTTGCGTGCGCAGACGAAGACCCGGCAGGGCTGTCAATCACCGCATAAAAGTCGCACACACAGTCAGCTTTCGCACACCAGCGGTAGCATCGCAGTGCTCACCTGAGGCGCTGCCCTCGGCATTCTCCGTGCCCATTTTGCGGCTCTTGCACTCTGCGAGTTTCGCAATCCTCTTTCCTGTCGTTGAAATGCCCGCCGTCAGCTCAATCGGCACTCATGCGCGTCAGCGCTCCAAATAGACAATCCGAGGTCCATGCCGCTGGCGAAGTTACGACTGCTGGACGACTGGATCCAAAAATTGGCGGAACTGGGAAAAGGCGAGAAAACAGAGAACAGGGAGGCGACGAGGAGAGGAAGCGGATGGCACTGTAGTGCCTTTCGCCGTTCCGCCCCGGAGGTGGATTGGTTGCCTGTGCTTTCTCATCAGCTCGCCGTGATACTTACCTGGAAGAACGTTGCAGACGTGCATACTGATGCGCAGCGGGAGATACTTGACGGCCATTGAAGGAGCAGAGAGCAGCAAGTGAGACCACCGGTATACCACATTGAAGCGAGCTGTACCTTGTTGGCAGAATGGCGGCTCCAATTTTTGCCCAAGAGGTGAGACCAGCGTAGTGGTTGTCAGATGTGCATTCCGGACGTTGGCTGACTCTGGATTGTCGTGATTCGTGAATCCTTAGGCGACTGAGGAGAGGGCTGAAAATGCTCGGCTCTCCTCCTTTGTCGGTGCGCTGGCACTGGGAGATCTTGTCAAGTCGACCCTTGGGCCAAAGGGAATGAACAAGATGCTGCAGTCCGTCGGCTCCAACGACATTATCGTCACCAACGACGGCGCGACGATTCTGCGCTCGATTCACCTCGACAACGCGGCAGCCAAGATCCTGGTCAATATTTCTAAAGTACAAGATGACGAGGTCGGCGATGGCACGACTTCCGTCTGTGTCCTCGCCGCAGAGCTGCTCCGGGAGGCTGAGAAGCTCATTGAGACCAGGATTCATCCGCAGACAATTGTCGAGGGCTACAGGATTGCATCGGCGGCGGCGCTGCGAGCGCTAGAAGAGTCGGCCGTGGACAACGGAAACGATGCGGAAAAGTTTAGGAAGGACTTGATCAACATTGCCAAAACGACGTTGTCATCGAAGGTGCTTTCTACCGACAAGGACTACTTTGCCAATCTTGCAGTGGAAGCAGTGATGCGGTTAAAGGTGCGAGGTGCTGATTTCTCTTCTAGAAAAATCGATAGAGCTGACTTTGACTTACCGCAACCATGCGCAGGGCTCCACCAACCTTGAGCACATTCAAATCATCAAGAAGGTGGGCGGGAAGCTGACAGATTCGTTCCTGTCAGAGGGGTTTATCATGAACAAGCGCATCGGGACAAACTGCCCCAAGACGCTGCGGAATGCGAAGATCCTCATCGCAAACACGAGCATGGACACGGACAAGATCAAGATCTTCGGCGCACGCGTGCGCGTCGACGGGACGGGCAAGCTCGCCGAGCTGGAGAAAGCCGAGCGCGAGAAGATGAAGGCCAAGGTAGAGCGGATCAAGAAGCACGGCATCAACTGCTTTGTAAACCGTCAGCTTATCTACAATTACCCGGAGAGCCTGCTTGCGGAGGCGGGCATCGTCAGCATCGAGCATGCCGACTTTGAGGGTGTGGAGCGGCTTGCGCTCGTCACGGGTGGAGAGATCGCGAGCACCTTCGACCGGCCGGACTTGGTCAAGCTGGGCCAGTGTGATCTGATCGAAGAGATTATGATCGGCGAGGACAAGGTGAGTGCAGCAGCCATGTAAGCGCGCAACTGGCGGACACGCTTTGTCTGACGCATCATTTATTCATTCGCTCGCTCGTGCTGCTTTGCTTTTCTCGTGTGTAATTGCTGCTCGAAGCTCATCCGCTTCTCGGGCGTTGCAGCCGGCGAGGCCTGCACGGTCGTTCTGCGCGGCGCGACGACGCAGATGGTGGACGAAGCGGAACGCTCGCTGCATGATGCGCTGTCCGTGCTGTCGCAGACGGTCGGCGAGACGCGCGTCACGCTCGGCGGAGGCTGCTCGGAGATGGCGATGAGCAAGCAGGTGGACGAGGAGGCTCGCAAGACGTCGGGAAAGAAGGCGATTGCCACGGAGGCTTTTGCGCGCGCTTTGCGTCAGGTGTGTTGGTGCTTGCTCCCTCCGAAGAAGGAAGCTTTGTTGCTGACGCCTCTTCCCGTCTTTGCCACCTTCTCCCTCCCCTTTTCAGCTGCCCACCATTCTGGCAGACAACGCAGGGCTGGACTCGTCGGAGCTGGTAGCGCAGCTGCGTGCCGCACACCAGGCCGGAAAGAAAGACGCAGGTTTGGATCTCAATGAGGGCGCAGTCGCGTCGATGGTCGAACTCGGCGTGACGGAGAGTTACAAGCTCAAGAGGCAGGTGGTCATTAGCGCCAGCGAGGCAGCTGAGATGATTCTGCGCGTCGACGACATCCTCAAAGCGGCGCCGAGGAAGAGAGAGGCACATTGATGATGACCGTCCCGCAATCTTCTGCCGCTTTCGTCTGCGCTCCGTCTGTTCAAGCCGTACACGCTGTACGATCACACACGCGAGACCGCCCCTGGCAAGTGGCACCCCGTCGGTCGCTCTTGTATCTGGAGCGCTCTGACATGTACATCCGCGCATGTAGTTTGCAACATTGGACATGGCTAATGAGAGCATGGTGCAAAGGCCATGCGCAGGGTTCGATGAATGCTACAAATGAAAAACATGTCGTCATCAACTAGCAGCCAGCGCTCTTTGATATGCTTCGTGCGCTGGTACAGATGTCCAGCGGCATGAGTTAGCTTGGGGGGCACTGAGCGCTGGAGCTCGAGTATGCTCGACATGGCCTAGCTGCTCTCGTTCGAGCTCAACCTAACCCCACCTGCCCCGATCGCCCTTGTTGGACATGCCCGATGCCTGCTCATCGGTTTCGCTGCCCTGCTTCCAAATAGTGGTTGCGCCATCCCAATCGGACAGAACTTGCCAAATCCCGATCCTTTTAAAGTGAAATGGAGTCGCAGTGTCGAGCACGCGCCACACACGCACAGACCACATTGATGAGGCGACGAGGCCCAGAGAGCATCGCATGCAAGCACCGTGAAGGAAAGCGGAGCAATGCTGGTGGCATCTCGTTTCCACCTTTCGCAACACTCGGTCAGCTGGCCTTACGTTGCGGGTTGCCGCCTGGCGGCACGCTCTCAGGCTTTATGCAATCTGCACCCGCCACTGACATCACCTTCTTCGCCAAGGAGACCGCGGACGACGCGGAATGAAATGCGTCACGCAGTGACGAGGTCAAAGAAAATGATGCCGAGAATGAGGAATTGCAAGGCAGGATTACATGAAAAAACCTACAAACCTCTCCCCTAGGGCCGAGGGGGCGAAAAGCGAGAGAGGAGAAAAGAAAAGGCCAGCAAGGCGTGGGAGCAATTACTGGTACCGCTGGTGAGACATTTGGTGTGAGAGGGGTGTCCAGACTCTAGAAACCAGAAACCAGAAGGAACGTGAGAAGCATGGTTGGATGGACTGGCGCAGTGGCCAACCAGCACGTATGGTCACACGCAGAGGGCGCGAGACCTAGCCTAGCCGACGCAACGCAGCGCAGCGCATCGCATCGCATCTGATTAACGGGGCAACAAACGATCATGATCCAGATCAACTTTGCGTTGTAAGCAGCCACCCGCTGGTCGCAGACAAGACCAGAACACTCTTTTTGAAGTCCCGGAATCTCGTCAGTTTCTGCTGTGCACATCGTCGGTGCAACCCTAACAACAAAAGCGCGCCAGTGTGTTTGTACGTACGGTGGTACTGGGGTGATGGAAATTCACCAAATTCACGCACCAGACACATGGGAATCTGGTGAATGTGCTCGGTGTGCGTCGGGGTACAAGTCTTGTCTGTGCTCGTGGTCGAAGGGCACTTTCTCACGGGTTGCCAAAAACTTGCAGCCCGGCCCCTTGTACACTGCTCCAATGCCTGGTTCTTCTCGGTCGTGCAAGCTTGTATAGAGCACACTCATCACGTCGCACTGGCGAGCAGCCAGACGCAATCGAATTGTGAAGGCACCTGCTTGCTATCGCGCCAGCCTTGCTTTTTAGGGAGAGAATCAGGTGAATGACGCGAGAGAGGATTAGAGTGGAGCAGGGTGCGAGCGCAGAGCAGCGCAGTGCTGCAGCGAGCAGCAGCAGTAGCAATAGCTACAGTGAGACAGTGGACGGTCGGCACGGTGAGAGAGGAAGCAACACCCCCACACAGCAGGCAGCCGCCAGCCAGCCTCGCGCTCCCTCCATCTCGCTCCTATCCACCCGCACGCAGACTCCACCATCCTCCTTTTTTTATCAATCCTCCAACCCCCCTTCCTTGCTCATCCTCTTAGGTTGTCCACCTCGTTCTCTCCGCTGCCCTTATCCAGCGC